>NW_026868362.1:0-37500 GCF_020745735.1 Hemiscyllium ocellatum
TGACTGAGTATGGGGGACAGTGTGTGATAGAACGTGACTGAGTATGGGGGACAGTGTGTGATAGAACGTGACTGAGTATGGGGACAGTGTGTGATAGAACGTGACTGAGTATGGGGGACAGTGTGTGATAGAACGTGACTGAGTATGGGGGACAGTGTGTGATAGAACGTGACTGAGTATGGGGGACAGTGTGTGATAGAACGTGACTGAGTATGGGGGACAGTGTGTGATAGAACGTGACTGAGTATGGGGGACAGTGTGTGATAGAACGTGACTGAGTATGGGGGACAGTGTGTGATAGAACGTGACTGAGTAGGGGACAGTGTGTGATAGAACGTGACTGAGTATGGGGACAGTGTGTGATAGAACGTGACTGAGTATGGGGGACAGTGTGTGATAGAACGTGACTGAGTATGGGGGACAGTGTGTGATAGAACGTGACTGAGTATGGGGGACAGTGTGTGATAGAACGTGACTGAGTATGGGGGACAGTGTGTGATAGAAGTGACTGAGTATGGGGACAGTGTGTGATAGAACGTGACTGAGTATGGGGGACAGTGTGTGATAGAACGACTGAGTATGGGGGACAGTGTGTGATAGAACGTGACTGAGTATGGTGGACAGTGTGTGATAGAACGTGACTGAGTATGGGGGACAGTGTTGTGATAGAACGTGACTGAGTATGGGGGACAGTGTGTGATAGAACGTGACTGAGTATGGGGACAGTGTGTGATAGAACGTGACTGAGGTATGGGGACAGTGTGTGATAGAACGTGACTGAGTATGGAGGGACAGTGTGTGATAGAACGTGACTGAGTATGGGGGACAGTGTGTGATAGAACGTGACTGAGTATGTGGGACAGTGTGTGATAGAACGTGACTGAGTATGGGGGGACAGTGTTGTGATAAGACGTGACTGAGTATGGGGGGGGGGACAGTGTGTGATAGAACGTGACTGAGTATGGGGGACAGTGTGTGATAGAACGTGACTGAGTATGGAGCAGTGTGTGATAGAACGTGACTGAGTATGGGGACAGTGTGTGATAGAACGTGACTGAGTATGGGGGACAGTGTGTGATAGAACGTGACTGAGTATGGGGGACAGTGTGTGATAGAACGTGACTGAGTATGGGGACAGTTGTGTGATAGAACGTGACTGAGTATGGGGGACAGTGTGTGATAGAACGTGACTGAGTATGGAGGACAGTGTGTGATAGAGAATGGAGGACAGTGTGTGATAGAACGTGACTGAGTATGGGGGACAGTGTGTGATAGAACGTGACTGAGTATGGAGGACAGTGTGTGATAGAACGTGACTGAGTATGGGGGACAGTGTGTGATAGAACGTGACTGAGTATGGGGGACAGTGTGTGATAGAACGTGACTGAGTATGGGGACAGTGTGTGATAGAACGTGACTGAGTATGGAGGACAGTGTGTGATAGAACGTGATGAGTATGGGGGACAGTGTGTGATAGAACGTGACTGAGTATGGGGGACAGTGTGTGATAGAACGTGACTGAGTATGGAGGACAGTGTGTGATAGAACGTGACTGGTATGGGGGACAGTGTGTGATAGAACGTGACTGAGTATGGGGGACAGTGTGTGATAGAATGACTGAGTATGGGGGACAGTGTGTGATAGAACGTGACTGAGTAGGGGGACAGTGTGTGATAGAACGTGACTGAGTATGGTGGACAGTGTGTGATAGAAACGTGACTGAGTATGGGGGACAGTGTGTGATAGAACGTGACTGAGTATGGGGGACAGTGTGTGATAGAACGTGACTGAGTATGGAGGACAGTGTGTGATAGAACGTGACTGAGTATGGGGGACAGTGTGTGATAGAACGTGACTGAGTATGGGGACAGTGTGTGATAGAACGTGACTGAGTATGGGGGACAGTGTGTGATAGAACGTGACTGAGTATGGGGGACAGTGTCGGATAGAACGTGACTGAGTATGGGGGACAGTGTGTGATAGAACGTGACTGAGTATGGGGGACAGTGTGTGATAGAACGTGACTGAGTATGGGGGACAGTGTGTGATAGAACGTGACTGAGTATGGGGGACAGTGTGTGATAGAACGTGACTGAGTATGGGGGACAGTGTGTGATAGAACGTGACTGAGTATGGGGGACAGTTGTGATAGAACGTGACTGAGTATGGGGGACAGTGTGTGATAGAACGTGACTGAGTATGGGGGACAGTGTGTGATAGAACGTGACTGAGTATGGGGGACAGTGTGTGATAGAACGTGACTGAGTATGGGGGACAGTGTGTGATAGAACGTGACTGAGTATGGGGACAGTGTGTGATAGAACGTGACTGAGTATGGGGGACAGTGTGTGATAGAACGTGACTGAGTATGGAGGACAGTGTGTGATAGAACGTGACTGAGTATGGGGGACAGTGTGTGATAGAACGTGACTGAGTATGGGGACAGTGTGTGATAGAACGTGACTGAGTATGGGGGACAGTGTGTGATAGAACGTGACTGAGTATGGAGGACAGTGTGTGATAGAACGTGACTGAGTATGGGGGACAGTGTGTGATAGAACGTGACTGAGTATGGGGACAGTGTGTGATAGAACGTGACTGAGTATGAGGGACAGTGTGTGATAGAACGTGACTGAGTATGGGGGACAGTGTGTGATAGAACGTGACTGAGTATGGGGACAGTGTGTGATAGAACGTGACTGAGTATGGGGGACAGTGTGTGATAGAACGTGACTGAGTATGGAGGACAGTGTGTGATAGAACGTGACTGAGTATGGGGGACAGTGTGTGATAGAACGTGACTGAGTATGGGGGACAGTGTGTGATAGAACGTGACTGAGTATGGGGGACAGTGTGTGATAGAACGTGACTGAGTATGGGGGACAGTGTGTGATAGAACGTGACTGAGTATGGGGGACAGTGTGTGATAGAACGTGACTGAGTATGGGGACAGTGTGTGATAGAACGTGACTGAGTATGGGGGACAGTGTGTGATAGAACGTGACTGAGTATGGGGGACAGTGTGTGATAGAACGTGACTGAGTATGGGGGACAGTGTGTGATAGAACGTGACTGAGTATGGGGGACAGTGTGTGATAGAACGTGACTGAGTATGGGGGACAGTGTGTGATAGAACGTGACTGAGTATGGGGACAGTGTGTGATAGAACGTGACTGAGTATGGGGGACAGTGTGTGATAGAACGTGACTGAGTATGGGGACAGTGTGTGATAGAACGTGACTGAGTATGGGGACAGTGTGTGATAGAACGTGACTGAGTATGGGGGACAGTGTGTGATAGAACGTGACTGAGTATGGGGACAGTGTGTGATAGAACGTGACTGAGTATGGGGGACAGTGTGTGATAGAACGTGACTGAGTATGGGGGACAGTGTGTGATAGAACGTGACTGAGTATGGGGACAGTGTGTGATAGAACGTGACTGAGTATGGGGACAGTGTGTGATAGAACGTGACTGAGTATGGGGACAGTGTGTGATAGAACGTGACTGAGTATGGGGGACAGTGTGTGATAGAACGTGACTGAGTATGGGGACAGTGTGTGATAGAACGTGACTGAGTATGGGGACAGTGTGTGATAGAACGTGACTGAGTATGGGGACAGTGTGTGATAGAACGTGACTGAGTATGGGGGACAGTGTGTGATAGAACGTGACTGAGTATGGGGGACAGTGTGTGATAGAACGTGACTGAGTATGGGGACAGTGTGTGATAGAACGTGACTGAGTATGGGGACAGTGTGTGATAGAACGTGACTGAGTATGGGGACAGTGTGTGATAGAACGTGACTGAGTATGGGACAGTGTGTGATAGAACGTGACTGAGTATGGGGACAGTGTGTGATAGAACGTGACTGAGTATGGGGACAGTGTGTGATAGAACGTGACTGAGTATGGGGACAGTGTGTGATAGAACGTGACTGAGTATGGGGGACAGTGTGTGATAGAACGTGACTGAGTATGGGGGACAGTGTGTGATAGAACGTGACTGAGTATGGGGGACAGTGTGTGATAGAACGTGACTGAGTATGGGGGACAGTGTGTGATAGAACGTGACTGAGTATGGGGGACAGTGTGTGATAGAACGTGACTGAGTATGGGGACAGTGTGTGATAGAACGTGACTGAGTATGGGGGACAGTGTGTGATAGAACGTGACTGAGTATGGGGGACAGTGTGTGATAGAACGTGACTGAGTATGGGGACAGTGTGTGATAGAACGTGACTGAGTATGGGGGACAGTGTGTGATAGAACGTGACTGAGTATGGGGGACAGTGTGTGATAGAACGTGACTGAGTATGGGGGACAGTGTGTGATAGAACGTGACTGAGTATGGGGACAGTGTGTGATAGAACGTGACTGAGTATGGGGGACAGTGTGTGATAGAACGTGACTGAGTATGGGGGACAGTGTGTGATAGAACGTGACTGAGTATGGGGGACAGTGTGTGATAGAACGTGACTGAGTATGGGGGACAGTGTGTGATAGAACGTGACTGAGTATGGGGGACAGTGTGTGATAGAACGTGACTGAGTATGGGGACAGTGTGTGATAGAACGTGACTGAGTATGGGGGACAGTGTGTGATAGAACGTGACTGAGTATGGGGACAGTGTGTGATAGAACGTGACTGAGTATGGGGGACAGTGTGTGATAGAACGTGACTGAGTATGGGGACAGTGTGTGATAGAACGTGACTGAGTATGGGGGACAGTGTGTGATAGAACGTGACTGAGTATGGGGACAGTGTGTGATAGAACGTGACTGAGTATGGGGACAGTGTGTGATAGAACGTGACTGAGTATGGGGACAGTGTGTGATAGAACGTGACTGAGTATGGGGACAGTGTGTGATAGAACGTGACTGAGTATGGGGGACAGTGTGTGATAGAACGTGACTGAGTATGGGGACAGTGTGTGATAGAACGTGACTGAGTATGGGGGACAGTGTGTGATAGAACGTGACTGAGTATGGGGGACAGTGTGTGATAGAACGTGACTGAGTATGGGGACAGTGTGTGATAGAACGTGACTGAGTATGGGGGACAGTGTGTGATAGAACGTGACTGAGTATGGGGACAGTGTGTGATAGAACGTGACTGAGTATGGGGACAGTGTGTGATAGAACGTGACTGAGTATGGGGGACAGTGTGTGATAGAACGTGACTGAGTATGGGGACAGTGTGTGATAGAACGTGACTGAGTATGGGGACAGTGTGTGATAGAACGTGACTGAGTATGGGGACAGTGTGTGATTGAACGTGACTGAGTATGGGGACAGTGTGTGATAGAACGTGACTGAGTAGGGGACAGTGTGTGATAGAACGTGACTGAGTATGGGGGACAGTGTGTGATAGAACGTGACTGAGTATGGGGACAGTGTGTGATAGAACGTGACTGAGTATGGGGACAGTGTGTGATAGAACGTGACTGAGTATGGGGACAGTGTGTGATAGAACGTGACTGAGTATGGGGACAGTGTGTGATAGAACGTGACTGAGTATGGGGGACAGTGTGTGATAGAACGTGACTGAGTATGGGGGACAGTGTGTGATAGAACGTGACTGAGTATGGGGACAGTGTGTGATAGAACGTGACTGAGTATGGGGGACAGTGTGTGATAGAACGTGACTGAGTATGGGGACAGTGTGTGATAGAACGTGACTGAGTATGGGGACAGTGTGTGATAGAACGTGACTGAGTATGGGGACAGTGTGTGATAGAACGTGACTGAGTATGGGGACAGTGTGTGATAGAACGTGACTGAGTATGGGGGACAGTGTGTGATAGAACGTGACTGAGTATGGGGACAGTGTGTGATAGAACGTGACTGAGTATGGGGGACAGTGTGTGATAGAACGTGACTGAGTATGGGGACAGTGTGTGATAGAACGTGACTGAGTATGGGGGACAGTGTGTGATAGAACGTGACTGAGTATGGGGGACAGTGTGTGATAGAACGTGACTGAGTATGGGGGACAGTGTGTGATAGAACGTGACTGAGTATGGGGACAGTGTGTGATAGAACGTGACTGAGTATGGGGGACAGTGTGTGATAGAACGTGACTGAGTATGGGGACAGTGTGTGATAGAACGTGACTGAGTATGGGGACAGTGTGTGATAGAACGTGACTGAGTATGGGGGACAGTGTGTGATAGAACGTGACTGAGTATGGGGGACAGTGTGTGATAGAACGTGACTGAGTATGGGGGACATGTGTGATAGAACGTGAGTGAGTATGGGGGACAGTGTGTGATAGAACGTGACTGAGTATGGGGACAGTGTGTGATAGAACGTGACTGAGTATGGGGACAGTGTGTGATAGAACGTGACTGAGTATGGGGACAGTGTGTGATAGAACGTGACTGAGTATGGGGACAGTGTGTGATAGAACGTGACTGAGTATGGGGACAGTGTGTGATAGAACGTGACTGAGTATGGGGACAGTGTGTGATAGAACGTGACTGAGTATGGGGGACAGTGTGTGATAGAACGTGACTGAGTATGGGGGACAGTGTGTGATAGAACGTGACTGAGTATGGGGACAGTGTGTGATAGAACGTGACTGAGTATGGGGGACAGTGTGTGATAGAACGTGACTGAGTATGGAGGACAGTGTGTGATAGAACGTGACTGAGTATGGGGACAGTGTGTGATAGAACGTGACTGAGTATGGGGGACAGTGTGTGATAGAACGTGACTGAGTATGGGGGACAGTGTGTGATAGAACGTGACTGAGTATGGGGACAGTGTGTGATAGAACGTGACTGAGTATGGGGACAGTGTGTGATAGAACGTGACTGAGTATGGGGGACAGTGTGTGATAGAACGTGACTGAGTATGGGGACAGTGTGTGATAGAACGTGACTGAGTATGGGGACAGTGTGTGATAGAACGTGACTGAGTATGGGGACAGTGTGTGATAGAACGTGACTGAGTATGGGGGACAGTGTGTGATAGAACGTGACTGAGTATGGGGGACAGTGTGTGATAGAACGTGACTGAGTATGGGGGACAGTGTGTGATAGAACGTGACTGAGTATGGGGGACAGTGTGTGATAGAACGTGACTGAGTATGGGGACAGTGTGTGATAGAACGTGACTGAGTATGGGGGACAGTGTGTGATAGAACGTGACTGAGTATGGGGGACAGTGTGTGATAGAACGTGACTGAGTATGGGGACAGTGTGTGATAGAACGTGACTGAGTATGGGGGACAGTGTGTGATAGAACGTGACTGAGTATGGGGACAGTGTGTGATAGAACGTGACTGAGTATGGGGGACAGTGTGTGATAGAACGTGACTGAGTATGGGGACAGTGTGTGATAGAACGTGACTGAGTATGGGGGACAGTGTGTGATAGAACGTGACTGAGTATGGGGGACAGTGTGTGATAGAACGTGACTGAGTATGGAGGACAGTGTGTGATAGAACGTGACTGAGTATGGGGGACAGTGGTGATAGAACGTGACTGAGTATGGGGGACAGTGTGTGATAGAACGTGACTGAGTATGGGGGACAGTGTGTGATAGAACGTGACTGAGTATGGGGGACAGTGTGTGATAGAACGTGACTGAGTATGGGGACAGTGTGTGATAGAACGTGACTGAGTATGGGGACAGTGTGTGATAGAACGTGACTGAGTATGGGGGACAGTGTGTGATAGAACGTGACTGAGTATGGGGACAGTGTGTGATAGAACGTGACTGAGTATGGGGGACAGTGTGTGATAGAACGTGACTGAGTATGGGGACAGTGTGTGATAGAACGTGACTGAGTATGGGGACAGTGTGTGATAGAACGTGACTGAGTATGGGGGACAGTGTGTGATAGAACGTGACTGAGTATGGGGGACAGTGTGTGATAGAACGTGACTGAGTATGGGGGACAGTGTGTGATAGAACGTGACTGAGTATGGGGACAGTGTGTGATAGAACGTGACTGAGTATGGGGGACAGTGTGTGATAGAACGTGACTGAGTATGGGGACAGTGTGTGATAGAACGTGACTGAGTATGGGGGACAGTGTGTGATAGAACGTGACTGAGTATGGGGACAGTGTGTGATAGAACGTGACTGAGTATGGGGGACAGTGTGTGATAGAACGTGACTGAGTATGGGGACAGTGTGTGATAGAACGTGACTGAGTATGGGGGACAGTGTGTGATAGAACGTGACTGAGTATGGGGGACAGTGTGTGATAGAACGTGACTGAGTATGGGGACAGTGTGTGATAGAACGTGACTGAGTATGGGGGACAGTGTGTGATAGAACGTGACTGAGTATGGGGACAGTGTGTGATAGAACGTGACTGAGTATGGGGACAGTGTGTGATAGAACGTGACTGAGTATGGGGGACAGTGTGTGATAGAACGTGACTGAGTATGGGGGACAGTGTGTGATAGAACGTGACTGAGTATGGGGACAGTGTGTGATAGAACGTGACTGAGTATGGGGGACAGTGTGTGATAGAACGTGACTGAGTATGGGGACAGTGTGTGATAGAACTTGACTGAGTATGGGGACAGTGTGTGATAGAACGTGACTGAGTATGGAGGGACAGTGTGTGATAGAACGTGACTGAGTATGGGGGACAGTGTGTGATAGAACGTGACTGAGTATGGGGACAGTGTGTGATAGAACGTGACTGAGTATGGGGACAGTGTGTGATAGAACGTGACTGAGTATGGGGGACAGTGTTTGATAGAACGTGACTGAGTATGGGGACAGTGTGTGATAGAACGTGACTGAGTATGGGGACAGTGTGTGATAGAACGTGACTGAGTATGGGGGACAGT
The DNA here is from genome assembly GCF_020745735.1 of Hemiscyllium ocellatum. Classification (NCBI taxonomy): domain Eukaryota; kingdom Metazoa; phylum Chordata; class Chondrichthyes; order Orectolobiformes; family Hemiscylliidae; genus Hemiscyllium; species Hemiscyllium ocellatum. Next base: position 8,816 of record NW_026868362.1, read on the forward strand.
GTGTGATAGAACGTGACTGAGTATGGGGGACAGTGTGTGATAGAACGTGACTGAGTATGGGGGACAGTGTGTGATAGAACGTGACTGAGTATGGGGGATCAGTGTGTGATAGAACGTGACTGAGTATGGGGGACAGTGTGTGATAGAACGTGACTGAGTATGGGGGACAGTGTGTGATAGAACGTGACTGAGTATGGGGACAGTGTGTGATAGAACGTGACTGAGTATGGGGACAGTGTGTGATAGAACGTGACTGAGTATGGGGGACAGTGTGTGATAGAACGTGACTGAGTATGGGGACAGTGTGTGATAGAACGTGACTGAGTATGGGGGACAGTGTGTGATAGAACGTGACTGAGTATGGGGGACAGTGTGTGATAGAACGTGACTGAGTATGGGGACAGTGTGTGATAGAACGTGACTGAGTATGGAGGACAGTGTGTGATAGAACGTGACTGAGTATGGGGACAGTGTGTGATAGAACGTGACTGAGTATGGGGGACAGTGTGTGATAGAACGTGACTGAGTATGGGGACAGTGTGTGATAGAACGTGACTGAGTATGGGGGACAGTGTGTGATAGAACGTGACTGAGTATGGGGGACAGTGTGTGATAGAACGTGACTGAGTATGGGGGCACAGTGTGTGATAGAACGTGACTGAGTATGGGGGACAGTGTGTGATAGAACGTGACTGAGTATGGGGACAGTGTGTGATAGAACGTGACTGAGTATGGGGGACAGTGTGTGATAGAACGTGACTGAGTATGGGGACAGTGTGTGATAGAACGTGACTGAGTATGGGGACAGTGTGTGATAGAACGTGACTGAGTATGGGGGACAGTGTGTGATAGAACGTGACTGAGTATGGGGGACAGTGTGTGATAGAACGTGACTGAGTATGGGGACAGTGTGTGATAGAACGTGACTGAGTATGGGGACAGTGTGTGATAGAACGTGACTGAGTATGGGGACAGTGTGTGATAGAACGTGACTGAGTATGGGGACAGTGTGTGATAGAACGTGACTGAGTATGGGGACAGTGTGTGATAGAACGTGACTGAGTATGGGGGACAGTGTGTGATAGAACGTGACTGAGTATGGGGGACAGTGTGTGATAGAACGTGACTGAGTATGGGGACAGTGTGTGATAGAACGTGACTGAGTATGGGGACAGTGTGTGATAGAACGTGACTGAGTATGTGGGACAGTGTGTGATAGAACGTGACTGAGTATGGGGACAGTGTGTGATAGAACGTGACTGAGTATGGGGGACAGTGTGTGATAGAACGTGACTGAGTATGGGGGACAGTGTGTGATAGAACGTGACTGAGTATGGGGACAGTGTGTGATAGAACGTGACTGAGTATGGAGGGACAGTGTGTGATAGAACGTGACTGAGTATGGGGACAGTGTGTGATAGAACGTGACTGAGTATGGGGGACAGTGTGTGATAGAACGTGACTGAGTATGGGGACAGTGTGTGATAGAACGTGACTGAGTATGGGGGACAGTGTGTGATAGAACGTGACTGAGTATGGTGGGACAGTGTGTGATAGAACGTGACTGAGTATGGGGACAGTGTGTGATAGAACGTGACTGAGTATGGGGACAGTGTGTGATAGAACGTGACTGAGTATGGGGACAGTGTGTGATAGAACGTGACTGAGTATGGTGGACAGTGTGTGATAGAACGTGACTGAGTATGGGGACAGTGTGTGATAGAACGTGACTGAGTATGGAGGGACAGTGTGTGATAGAACGTGACGGAGTATGGGGGACAGTGTGTGATAGAACGTGACTGAGTATGGGGACAGTGTGTGATAGAACGTGACTGAGTATGGGGGACAGTGTGAGATAGAACGTGACTGAGTATGGGAGGACAGTGTGTGATAGAACGTGACTGAGTATGGGGGACAGTGTGGATAGAACGTGACTGAGTATGGGGGACAGTGTGTGATAGAACGTGACTGAGTATGGGGACAGTGTGTGATAGAACGTGACTGAGTATGGGGACAGTGTGTGATAGAACGTGACTGAGTATGGGGACAGTGTGTGATTGAACGTGACTGAGTATGGGGACAGTGTGTGATAGAACGTGACTGAGTATGGGGACAGTGTGTGATAGAACGTGACTGAGTATGGGGACAGTGTGTGATAGAACTTGACTGAGTATGGGGGACAGTGTGTGATAGAACGTGACTGAGTATGGGGGACAGTTTGTGATAGAACGTGACTGAGTATGGGGACAGTGTGTGATAGAACGTGACTGAGTATGGGGGACAGTGTGTGATAGAACGTGACTGAGTATGGGGACAGTGTGTGATAGAACGTGACTGAGTATGGAGGACAGTGTGTGATAGAACGTGACTGAGTATGGGGACAGTGTGTGATAGAACGTGACTGAGTATGGGGACAGTGTGTGATAGAACGTGACTGAGTATGGGGACAGTGTGTGATAGACGTGACTGAGTATGGTGGACAGTGTGTGATAGAACGTGACTGAGTATGGGGGGCATTGTGTGATAGAACGTGACTGAGTATGGGGACAGTGTGTGATAGAACGTGACTGAGTATGGGGACAGTGTGTGATAGAACGTGACTGAGTATGGGGACAGTGTGTGATAGAACGTGACTGAGTATGGGGACAGTGTGTGATAGAACGTGACTGAGTATGGGGGACAGTGTGTGATAGAACGTGACTGAGTATGGAGGACAGTGTGTGATAGAACGTGACTGAGTATGGGGACAGTGTGTGATAGAACGTGACTGAGTATGGGGTACAGTGTGTGATAGAACGTGACTGAGTATGGGGGACAGTGTGTGATAGAACGTGACTGAGTATGGGGGACAGGTGTGATAGAACGTGACTGAGTATGGGGACAGTGTGTGATAGAACGTGACTGAGTATGGGGACAGTGTGTGATAGAACGTGACTGAGTATGGGGACAGTGTGTGATAGAACGTGACTGAGTATGGGGACAGTGTGTGATAGAACGTGACTGAGTATGGGGACAGTGTGTGATAGAACGTGACTGAGTATGGGGACAGTGTGTGATAGAACGTGACTGAGTATGGGGACAGTGTGTGATAGAACGTGACTGAGTATGGGGACAGTGTGTGATAGAACGTGACTGAGTATGGGGACAGTGTGTGATAGAACGTGACTGAGTATGGGGACAGTGTGTGATAGAACGTGACTGAGTATGGGGACAGTGTGTGATAGAACGTGACTGAGTATGGGGACAGTGTGTGATAGAACGTGACTGAGTATGGGGACAGTGTGTGATAGAACGTGACTGAGTATGGGGGACAGTGTGTGATAGAACGTGACTGAGTATGGGGGACATTGTGTGATAGAACGTGACTGAGTATGGGGACAGTGTGTGATAGAACGTGACTGAGTATGGGGGACAGTGTGTGATAGAACGTGACTGAGTATGGGGACAGTGTGTGATAGAACGTGACTGAGTATGGGGACAGTGTGTGATAGAACGTGACTGAGTATGGGGACAGTGTGTGATAGAACGTGACTGAGTATGGGGACAGTGTGTGATAGAACGTGACTGAGTATGGAGGACAGTGTGTGATAGAACGTGACTGAGTATGGGGACAGTGTGTGATAGAACGTGACTGAGTATGGGGACAGTGTGTGATAGAACGTGACTGAGTATGGGGACAGTGTGTGATAGAACGTGACTGAGTATGGGGACAGTGTGTGATAGAACGTGACTGAGTATGGGGACAGTGTGTGATAGAACGTGACTGAGTATGGGGACAGTGTGTGATAGAACGTGACTGAGTATGGGGACAGTGTGTGATAGAACGTGACTGAGTATGGGGGACAGTGTGTGATAGAACGTGACTGAGTATGGGGGACAGTGTGTGATAGAACGTGACTGAGTATGGGGACAGTGTGTGATAGAACGTGACTGAGTATGGGGACAGTGTGTGATAGAACGTGACTGAGTATGGGGACAGTGTGTGATAGAACGTGACTGAGTATGGGGACAGTGTGTGATAGAACGTGACTGAGTATGGGGCAGTGTGTGATATAAAGTGACTGAGTATGGGGGACAGTGTGTGATAGAACGTGACTGAGTATGGGGACAGTGTGTGATAGAACGTGACTGAGTATGGGGACAGTGTGTGATAGAACGTGACTGAGTATGGGGACAGTGTGTGATAGAACGTGACTGAGTATGGGGACAGTGTGTGATAGAACGTGACTGAGTATGGGGACAGTGTGTGATAGAACGTGACTGAGTATGGGGGACAGTGTGTGATAGAACGTGACTGAGTATGGGGACAGTGTGTGATAGAACGTGACTGAGTATGGGGACAGTGTGTGATAGAACGTGACTGAGTATGGAGGGACAGTGTGTGATAGAACGTGACTGAGTATGGGGACAGTGTGTGATAGAACGTGACTGAGTATGGGGACAGTGTGTGATAGAACGTGACTGAGTATGGGGGACAGTGTGTGATAGAACGTGACTGAGTATGGGGACAGTGTGTGATAGAACGTGACTGAGTATGGGGACAGTGTGTGATAGAACGTGACTGAGTATGGGGACAGTGTGTGATAGAACGTGACTGAGTATGGGGACAGTGTGTGATAGAACGTGACTGAGTATGGGGACAGTGTGTGATAGAACGTGACTGAGTATGGGGACAGTGTGTGATAGAACGTGACTGAGTATGGGGGACAGTGTGTGATAGAACGTGACTGAGTATGGGGGACAGTGTGTGATAGAACGTGACTGAGTATGGGGACAGTGTGTGATAGAACGTGACTGAGTATGGGGGACAGTGTGTGATAGAACGTGACTGAGTATGGGGACAGTGTGTGATAGAACGTGACTGAGTATGTGGGACAGTGTGTGATAGAACGTGACTGAGTATGGGGACAGTGTGTGATAGAACGTGACTGAGTATGGGGGGACAGTGTGTGATAGAACGTGACTGAGTATGGGGACAGTGTGTGATAGAACGTGACTGAGTATGGAGGACAGTGTGTGATAGAACGTGACTGAGTATTGGGGGACAGTGTGTGATAGAACGTGACTGAGTATGGGGGAAGTGTGTGATAGAACGTGACTGAGTATGGGGACAGTGTGTGATAGAACGTGACTGAGTATGGGGACAGTGTGTGATAGAACGTGACTGAGTATGTGGGACAGTGTGTGATAGAACGTGACTGAGTATGGGGACAGTGTGTGATAGAACGTGACTGAGTATGGGGACAGTGTGTGATAGAACGTGACTGAGTATGGGGGACAGTGTGTGATAGAACGTGACTGAGTATGGGGGACAGTGTGTGATAGAACGTGACTGAGTATGGGTGACAGTGTGTGATAGAACGTGACTGAGTATGGGGACAGTGTGTGATAGAACGTGACTGAGTATGGGGGACAGTGTGTGATAGAACGTGACTGAGTATGGTGGACAGTGTGTGATAGAACGTGACTGAGTATGGGGGACAGTGTGTGATAGAACGTGACTGAGTATGGGGACAGTGTGTGATAGAACGTGACTGAGTATGGGGACAGTGTGTGATAGAACGTGACTGAGTATGGGGACAGTGTGTGATAGAACGTGACTGAGTATGGAGGACAGTGTGTGATAGAACGTGACTGAGTATGGGGGACAGTGTGTGATAGAACGTGACTGAGTATGGGGGACAGTGTGTGATAGAACGTGACTGAGTATGGGGACAGTGTGTGATAGAACGTGACTGAGTATGGGGACAGTGTGTGATAGAACGTGACTGAGTATGGGGGACAGTGTGTGATAGAACGTGACTGAGTATGGGGACAGTGTGTGATAGAACGTGACTGAGTATGGGGGACAGTGTGTGATAGAACGTGACTGAGTATGGGGACAGTGTGTGATAGAACGTGACTGAGTATGGGGGACAGTGTGTGATAGAACGTGACTGAGTATGGGGACAGTGTGTGATAGAACGTGACTGAGTATGGGGACAGTGTGTGATAGAACGTGACTGAGTATGGGGACAGTGTGTGATAGAACGTGACTGAGTATGGTGGACAGTGTGTGATAGAACGTGACTGAGTATGGGGGACAGTGTGTGATAGAACGTGACTGAGTATGGGGACAGTGTGTGATAGAACGTGACTGAGTATGGGGACAGTGTGTGATAGAACGTGACTGAGTATGGGGGACAGTGTGTGATAGAACGTGACTGAGTATGGGGGACAGTGTGTGATAGAACGTGACTGAGTATGGGGGACAGTGTGTGATAGAACGTGACTGAGTATGGGGACAGTGTGTGATAGAACGTGACTGAGTATGGGGGACAGTGTGTGATAGAACGTGACTGAGTATGGGGACAGTGTGTGATAGAACGTGACTGAGTATGGGGACAGTGTGTGATAGAACGTGACTGAGTATGGGGACAGTGTGTGATAGAACGTGACTGAGTATGGGGACAGTGTGTGATAGAACGTGACTGAGTATGGGGACAGTGTGTGATAGAACGTGACTGAGTATGGGGACAGTGTGTGATAGAACGTGACTGAGTATGGGGGACAGTGTGTGATAGAACGTGACTGAGTATGGGGGACAGTGTGTGATAGAACGTGACTGAGTATGGGGACAGTGTGTGATAGAACGTGACTGAGTATGGGGACAGTGTGTGATAGAACGTGACTGAGTATGGGGACAGTGTGTGATAGAACGTGACTGAGTATGGGGACAGTGTGTGATAGAACGTGACTGAGTATGGGGACAGTGTGTGATAGAACGTGACTGAGTATGGGGACAGTGTGTGATAGAACGTGACTGAGTATGGGGACAGTGTGTGATAGAACGTGACTGAGTATGGGGACAGTGTGTGATAGAACGTGACTGAGTATGGGGACAGTGTGTGATAGAACGTGACTGAGTATGGGGACAGTGTGTGATAGAACGTGACTGAGTATGGGGACAGTGTGTGATAGAACGTGACTGAGTATGGGGACAGTGTGTGATAGAACGTGACTGAGTATGGGGACAGTGTGTGATAGAACGTGACTGAGTATGGGGGACAGTGTGTGATAGAACGTGACTGAGTATGGGGGACAGTGTGTGATAGAACGTGACTGAGTATGGGGACAGTGTGTGATAGAACGTGACTGAGTATGGGGACAGTGTGTGATAGAACGTGACTGAGTATGGGGGACAGTGTGTGATAGAACGTGACTGAGTATGGAGGACAGTGTGTGATAGAACGTGACTGAGTATGGGGACAGTGTGTGATAGAACGTGACTGAGTATGGGGACAGTGTGTGATAGAACGTGACTGAGTATGGGGACAGTGTGTGATAGAACGTGACTGAGTATGGGGACAGTGTGTGATAGAACGTGACTGAGTATGGGGACAGTGTGTGATAGAACGTGACTGAGTATGGGGACAGTGTGTGATAGAACGTGACTGAGTATGGGGACAGTGTGTGATAGAACGTGACTGAGTATGGGGACAGTGTGTGATAGAACGTGACTGAGTATGGGGACAGTGTGTGATAGAACGTGACTGAGTATGGGGACAGTGTGTGATAGAACGTGACTGAGTATGGGGACAGTGTGTGATAGAACGTGACTGAGTATGGGGACAGTGTGTGATAGAACGTGACTGAGTATGGGGGACAGTGTGTGATAGAACGTGACTGAGTATGGGGACAGTGTGTGATAGAACGTGACTGAGTATGGGGGACAGTGTGTGATAGAACGTGACTGAGTATGGGGGACAGTGTGTGATAGAACGTGACTGAGTATGGGGACAGTGTGTGATAGAACGTGACTGAGTATGGGGGACAGTGTGTGATAGAACGTGACTGAGTATGGGGGACAGTGTGTGATAGAACGTGACTGAGTATGGGGACAGTGTGTGATAGAACGTGACTGAGTATGGGGACAGTGTGTGATAGAACGTGACTGAGTATGGGGACAGTGTGTGATAGAACGTGACTGAGTATGGGGGACAGTGTGTGATAGAACGTGACTGAGTATGGGGGACAGTGTGTGATAGAACGTGACTGAGTATGGGGGACAGTGTGTGATAGAACGTGACTGAGTATGGGGACAGTGTGTGATAGAACGTGACTGAGTATGGGGACAGTGTGTGATAGAACGTGACTGAGTATGGGGGACAGTGTGTGATAGAACGTGACTGAGTATGGGGGACAGTGTGTGATAGAACGTGACTGAGTATGGGGACAGTGTGTGATAGAACGTGACTGAGTATGGGGACAGTGTGTGATAGAACGTGACTGAGTATGGGGGACAGTGTGTGATAGAACGTGACTGAGTATGGGGGACAGTGTGTGATAGAACGTGACTGAGTATGGGGACAGTGTGTGATAGAACGTGACTGAGTATGGGGACAGTGTGTGATAGAACGTGACTGAGTATGGGGACAGTGTGTGATAGAACGTGACTGAGTATGGGGGACAGTGTGTGATAGAACGTGACTGAGTATGGAGGACAGTGTGTGATAGAACGTGACTGAGTATGGGGGACAGTGTGTGATAGAACGTGACTGAGTATGGGGACAGTGTGTGATAGAACGTGACTGAGTATGGGGGACAGTGTGTGATAGAACGTGACTGAGTATGGGGACAGTGTGTGATAGAACGTGACTGAGTATGGGGACAGTGTGTGATAGAACGTGACTGAGTATGGGGGACAGTGTGTGATAGAACGTGACTGAGTATGGGGGACAGTGTGTGATAGAACGTGACTGAGTATGGGGACAGTGTGTGATAGAACGTGACTGAGTATGGGGGACAGTGTGTGATAGAACGTGACTGAGTATGGGGGACAGTGTGTGATAGAACGTGACTGAGTATGGGGACAGTGTGTGATAGAACGTGACTGAGTATGGGGACAGTGTGTGATAGAACGTGACTGAGTATGGGGACAGTGTGTGATAGAACGTGACTGAGTATGGGGGACAGTGTGTGATAGAACGTGACTGAGTATGGGGGACAGTGTGTGATAGAACGTGACTGAGTATGGGGACAGTGTGTGATAGAACGTGACTGAGTATGGGGACAGTGTGTGATAGAACGTGACTGAGTATGGGGGACAGTGTGTGATAGAACGTGACTGAGTATGGGGGACAGTGTGTGATAGAACGTGACTGAGTATGGAGGACAGTGTGTGATAGAACGTGACTGAGTATGGGGACAGTGTGTGATAGAACGTGACTGAGTATGGGGGACAGTGTGTGATAGAACGTGACTGAGTATGGGGGACAGTGTGTGATAGAACGTGACTGAGTATGGGGGACAGTGTGTGATAGAACGTGACTGAGTATGGGGGACAGTGTGTGATAGAACGTGACTGAGTATGGGGACAGTGTGTGATAGAACGTGACTGAGTATGGGGACAGTGTGTGATAGAACGTGACTGAGTATGGGGGACAGTGTGTGATAGAACGTGACTGAGTATGGGGACAGTGTGTGATAGAACGTGACTGAGTATGGGGGACAGTGTGTGATAGAACGTGACTGAGTATGGGGACAGTGTGTGATAGAACGTGACTGAGTATGGGGACAGTGTGTGATAGAACGTGACTGAGTATGGGGGACAGTGTGTGATAGAACGTGACTGAGTATGGGGGACAGTGTGTGATAGAACGTGACTGAGTATGGGGGACAGTGTGTGATAGAACGTGACTGAGTATGGGGACAGTGTGTGATAGAACGTGACTGAGTATGGGGACAGTGTGTGATAGAACGTGACTGAGTATGGGGACAGTGTGTGATAGAACGTGACTGAGTATGGGGACAGTGTGTGATAGAACGTGACTGAGTATGGGGGACAGTGTGTGATAGAACGTGACTGAGTATGGGGACAGTGTGTGATAGAACGTGACTGAGTATGGGGACAGTGTGTGATAGAACGTGACTGAGTATGGGGACAGTGTGTGATAGAACGTGACTGAGTATGGGGGACAGTGTGTGATAGAACGTGACTGAGTATGGGGACAGTGTGTGATAGAACGTGACTGAGTATGGGGACAGTGTGTGATAGAACGTGACTGAGTATGGGGACAGTGTGTGATAGAACGTGACTGAGTATGGGGGACAGTGTGTGATAGAACGTGACTGAGTATGGGGGACAGTGTGTGATAGAACGTGACTGAGTATGGGGACAGTGTGTGATAGAACGTGACTGAGTATGGGGACAGTGTGTGATAGAACGTGACTGAGTATGGGGACAGTGTGTGATAGAACGTGACTGAGTATGGGGACAGTGTGTGATAGAACGTGACTGAGTATGGGGGACAGTGTGTGATAGAACGTGACTGAGTATGGGGGACAGTGTGTGATAGAACGTGACTGAGTATGGGGACAGTGTGTGATAGAACGTGACTGAGTATGGGGACAGTGTGTGATAGAACGTGACTGAGTATGGGGACAGTGTGTGATAGAACGTGACTGAGTATGGTGGACAGTGTGTGATAGAACGTGACTGAGTATGGGGGACAGTGTGTGATAGAACGTGACTGAGTATGGGGACAGTGTGTGATAGAACGTGACTGAGTATGGGGGACAGTGTGTGATAGAACGTGACTGAGTATGGGGACAGTGTGTGATAGAACGTGACTGAGTATGGGGACAGTGTGTGATAGAACGTGACTGAGTATGGGGACAGTGTGTGATAGAACGTGACTGAGTATGGAGGGACAGTGTGTGATAGAACGTGACTGAGTATGGGGACAGTGTGTGATAGAACGTGACTGAGTATGGGGACAGTGTGTGATAGAACGTGACTGAGTATGGGGACAGTGTGTGATAGAACGTGACTGAGTATGGGGACAGTGTGTGATAGAACGTGACTGAGTATGGGGACAGTGTGTGATAGAACGTGACTGAGTATGGGGACAGTGTGTGATAGAACGTGACTGAGTATGGGGACAGTGTGTGATAGAACGTGACTGAGTATGGAGGGACAGTGTGTGATAGAACGTGACTGAGTATGGGGACAGTGTGTGATAGAACGTGACTGAGTATGGGGACAGTGTGTGATAGAACGTGACTGAGTATGGGGGGACAGTGTGTGATAGAACGTGACTGAGTATGGGGACAGTGTGTGATAGAACGTGACTGAGTATGGGGACAGTGTGTGATAGAACGTGACTGAGTATGGGGACAGTGTGTGATAGAACGTGACTGAGTATGGGGGACAGTGTGTGATAGAACGTGACTGAGTATGGGGGACAGTGTGTGATAGAACGTGACTGAGTATGGGGACAGTGTGTGATAGAACGTGACTGAGTATGGGGGACAGTGTGTGATAGAACGTGACTGAGTATGGGGACAGTGTGTGATAGAACGTGACTGAGTATGGGGACAGTGTGTGATAGAACGTGACTGAGTATGGGGGACAGTGTGTGATAGAACGTGACTGAGTATGGGGACAGTGTGTGATAGAACGTGACTGAGTATGGGGACAGTGTGTGATAGAACGTGACTGAGTATGGGGGACAGTGTGTGATAGAACGTGACTGAGTATGGAGGACAGTGTGTGATAGAACGTGACTGAGTATGGGGACAGTGTGTGATAGAACGTGACTGAGTATGGGGGACAGTGTGTGATAGAACGTGACTGAGTATGGGGACAGTGTGTGATAGAACGTGACTGAGTATGGGGACAGTGTGTGATAGAACGTGACTGAGTATGGGGGACAGTGTGTGATAGAACGTGACTGAGTATGGGGACAGTGTGTGATAGAACGTGACTGAGTATGGGGACAGTGTGTGATAGAACGTGACTGAGTATGGGGGACAGTGTGTGATAGAACGTGACTGAGGGGGGACAGTGTGTGATAGAACGTGACTGAGTATGGGGACAGTGTGTGATAGAACGTGACTGAGTATGGGGACAGTGTGTGATAGAACGTGACTGAGTATGGGGACAGTGTGTGATAGAACGTGACTGAGTATGGGGGACAGTGTGTGATAGAACGTGACTGAGTATGGGGACAGTGTGTGATAGAACGTGACTGAGTATGGGGACAGTGTGTGATAGAACGTGACTGAGTAGGGGGACAGTGTGTGATAGAACGTGACTGAGTATGGGGGACAGTGTGTGATAGAACGTGACTGAGTATGGGGACAGTGTGTGATAGAACGTGACTGAGTATGGGGGACAGTGTGTGATAGAACGTGACTGAGTATGGGGGACAGTGTGTGATAGAACGTGACTGAGTATGGGGACAGTGTGTGATAGAACGTGACTGAGTATGGGGACAGTGTGTGATAGAACGTGACTGAGTATGGGGGACAGTGTGTGATAGAACGTGACTGAGTATGGGGACAGTGTGTGATAGAACGTGACTGAGTATGGGGGACAGTGTGTGATAGAACGTGACTGAGTATGGGGGACAGTGTGTGATAGAACGTGACTGAGTATGGGGACAGTGTGTGATAGAACGTGACTGAGTATGGGGACAGTGTGTGATAGAACGTGACTGAGTATGGGGACAGTGTGTGATAGAACGTGACTGAGTATGGGGACAGTGTGTGATAGAACGTGACTGAGTATGGGGGACAGTGTGTGATAGAACGTGACTGAGTATGGGGACAGTGTGTGATAGAACGTGACTGAGTATGGGGGACAGTGTGTGATAGAACGTGACTGAGTATGGGGACAGTGTGTGATAGAACGTGACTGAGTATGGGGACAGTGTGTGATAGAACGTGACTGAGTATGGGGACAGTGTGTGATAGAACGTGACTGAGTATGGGGACAGTGTGTGATAGAACGTGACTGAGTATGGGGACAGTGTGTGATAGAACGTGACTGAGTATGGGGACAGTGTGTGATAGAACGTGACTGAGTATGGGGACAGTGTGTGATAGAACGTGACTGAGTATGGAGGACAGTGTGTGATAGAACGTGACTGAGTATGGGGGACAGTGTGTGATAGAACGTGACTGAGTATGGGGGACAGTGTGTGATAGAACGTGACTGAGTATGGGGACAGTGTGTGATAGAACGTGACTGAGTATGGGGGACATTGTGTGATAGAACGTGACTGAGTATGGGGACAGTGTGTGATAGAACGTGACTGAGTATGGGGGACAGTGTGTGATAGAACGTGACTGAGTATGGGGACAGTGTGTGATAGAACGTGACTGAGTATGGGGGACAGTGTGTGATAGAACGTGACTGAGTATGGGGGACAGTGTGTGATAGAACGTGACTGAGTATGGGGGACAGTGTGTGATAGAACGTGACTGAGTATGGGGACAGTGTGTGATAGAACGTGACTGAGTATGGGGACAGTGTGTGATAGAACGTGACTGAGTATGGGGACAGTGTGTGATAGAACGTGACTGAGTATGGGGACAGTGTGTGATAGAACGTGACTGAGTATGGGGACAGTGTGTGATAGAACGTGACTGAGTATGGGGACAGTGTGTGATAGAACGTGACTGAGTATGGGGACAGTGTGTGATAGAACGTGACTGAGTATGGGGGACAGTGTGTGATAGAACGTGACTGAGTATGGGGACAGTGTGTGATAGAACGTGACTGAGTATGGGGACAGTGTGTGATAGAACGTGACTGAGTATGGGGACAGTGTGTGATAGAACGTGACTGAGTATGGGGACAGTGTGTGATAGAACGTGACTGAGTATGGGGGACAGTGTGTGATAGAACGTGACTGAGTATGGGGACAGTGTGTGATAGAACGTGACTGAGTATGGGGGACAGTGTGTGATAGAACGTGACTGAGTATGGGGGACAGTGTGTGATAGAACGTGACTGAGTATGGGGACAGTGTGTGATAGAACGTGACTGAGTATGGGGACAGTGTGTGATAGAACGTGACTGAGTATGGGGGACAGTGTGTGATAGAACGTGACTGAGTATGGGGGACAGTGTGTGATAGAACGTGACTGAGTATGGGGACAGTGTGTGATAGAACGTGACTGAGTATGGGGGACAGTGTGTGATAGAACGTGACTGAGTATGGGGACAGTGTGTGATAGAACGTGACTGAGTATGGGGGGCAGTGTGTGATAGAACGTGACTGAGTATGAGGGACAGTGTGTGATAGAACGTGACTGAGTATGGGGACAGTGTGTGATAGAACGTGACTGAGTATGGGGGACAGTGTGTGATAGAACGTGACTGAGTATGGGACAGTGTGTGATAGAACGTGACTGAGTATGGGGACAGTGTGTGATAGAACGTGACTGAGTATGGGGACAGTGTGTGATAGAACGTGACTGAGTATGGGGGACAGTGTGTGATAGAACGTGACTGAGTATGGGGGACAGTGTGTGATAGAACGTGACTGAGTATGGGGGACAGTGTGTGATAGAACGTGACTGAGTATGGGGGACAGTGTGTGATAGAACGTGACTGAGTATGGGGACAGTGTGTGATAGAACGTGACTGAGTATGGAGGACAGTGTGTGATAGAACGTGACTGAGTATGGGGACAGTGTGTGATAGAACGTGACTGAGTATGGGGGACAGTGTGTGATAGAACGTGACTGAGTATGGGGACAGTGTGTGATAGAACGTGACTGAGTATGGGGACAGTGTGTGATAGAACGTGACTGAGTATGGGGGACAGTGTGTGATAGAACGTGACTGAGTATGAGGGACAGTGTGTGATAGAACGTGACTGAGTATGGAGGACAGTGTGTGATAGAACGTGACTGAGTATGGGGACAGTGTGTGATAGAACGTGACTGAGTATGGGGGACATTGTGTGATAGAACGTGACTGAGTATGGGGACAGTGTGTGATAGAACGTGACTGAGTATGGGGACAGTGTGTGATAGAACGTGACTGAGTATGGGGGACAGTGTGTGATAGAACGTGACTGAGTATGGGGGACATGTGTGATAGAACGTGACTGAGTATGGTGGACAGTGTGTGATAGAACGTGACTGAGTATGGGGGACAGTGTGTGATAGAACGTGACTGAGTATGGGGGACAGTGTGTGATAGAACGTGACTGAGTATGGGGGAGTGTGTGATAGAACGTGACTGAGTATGGGGGACAGTGTGATAGAACGTGACTGAGTATGGGGACAGTGTGTGATAGAACGTGACTGAGTATGGGGGACAGTGTGTGATAGAACGTGACTGAGTATGGGGGACAGTGTGTGATAGAACGTGACTGAGTATGGGGGACAGTGTGTGATAGAACGTGACTGAGTATGGGGGACAGTGTGTGATAGAACGTGACTGAGTATGGGGACAGTGTGTGATAGAACGTGACTGAGTATGGGGGACAGTGTGTGATAGAACGTGACTGAGTATGGGGACAGTGTGTGATAGAACGTGACTGAGTATGGGGGACAGTGTGTGATAGAACGTGACTGAGTATGGGGACAGTGTGTGATAGAACGTGACTGAGTATGGGAGGACAGTGTGTGATAGAACGTGACTGAGTATGGGGACAGTGTGTGATAGAACGTGACTGAGTATGGGGGACAGTGTGTGATAGAACGTGACTGAGTATGAGGGACAGTGTGTGATAGAACGTGACTGAGTATGGGGGACAGTGTGTGATAGAACGTGACTGAGTATGGGGACAGTGTGTGATAGAACGTGACTGAGTATGGGGACAGTGTGTGATAGAACGTGACTGAGTATGGGGACAGTGTGTGATAGAACGTGACTGAGTATGGGGGACAGTGTGTGATAGAACGTGACTGAGTATGGGGACAGTGTGTGATAGAACGTGACTGAGTATGGAGGACAGTGTGTGATAGAACGTGACTGAGTATGGAGGACAGTGTGTGATAGAACGTGACTGAGTATGGGGACAGTGTGTGATAGAACGTGACTGAGTATGGGGGACAGTGTGTGATAGAACGTGACTGAGTATGGGGACAGTGTGTGATAGAACGTGACTGAGTATGGGGGACAGTGTGTGATAGAACGTGACTGAGTATGGGGACAGTGTGTGATAGAACGTGACTGAGTATGGGGGACAGTGTGTGATAGAACGTGACTGAGTATGGGGACAGTGTGTGATAGAACGTGACTGAGTATGGGGACAGTGTGTGATAGAACGTGACTGAGTATGGGGACAGTGTGTGATAGAACGTGACTGAGTATGGGGACAGTGTGTGATAGAACGTGACTGAGTATGGGGGACAGTGTGTGATAGAACGTGACTGAGTATGAGGGACAGTGTGTGATAGAACGTGACTGAGTATGGGGGACAGTGTGTGATAGAACGTGACTGAGTATGGGGACAGTGTGTGATAGAACGTGACTGAGTATGGGGACAGTGTGTGATAGAACGTGACTGAGTATGGGGACAGTGTGTGATAGAACGTGACTGAGTATGGGGACAGTGTGTGATAGAACGTGACTGAGTATGGGGGACAGTGTGTGATAGAACGTGACTGAGTATGGGGGACAGTGTGTGATAGAACGTGACTGAGTATGGGGACAGTGTGTGATAGAACGTGACTGAGTATGGGGGACAGTGTGTGATAGAACGTGACTGAGTATGGGGACAGTGTGTGATAGAACGTGACTGAGTATGGGGACAGTGTGTGATAGAACGTGACTGAGTATGGGGGACAGTGTGTGATAGAACGTGACTGAGTATGGGGACAGTGTGTGATAGAACGTGACTGAGTATGGGGACAGTGTGTGATAGAACGTGACTGAGTATGGGGGACAGTGTGTGATAGAACGTGACTGAGTATGGGGGACAGTGTGTGATAGAACGTGACTGAGTATGGGGACAGTGTGTGATAGAACGTGACTGAGTATGGAGGACAGTGTGTGATAGAACGTGACTGAGTATGGAGGACAGTGTGTGATAGAACGTGACTGAGTATGGGGACAGTGTGTGATAGAACGTGACTGAGTATGGGGGACAGTGTGTGATAGAACGTGACTGAGTATGGGGGACAGTGTGTGATAGAACGTGACTGAGTATGGGGACAGTGTGTGATAGAACGTGACTGAGTATGGGGACAGTGTGTGATAGAACGTGACTGAGTATGGGGGACAGTGTGTGATAGAACGTGACTGAGTATGGGGACAGTGTGTGATAGAACGTGACTGAGTATGGGGACAGTGTGTGATAGAACGTGACTGAGTATGGGGACAGTGTGTGATAGAACGTGACTGAGTATGAGGGACAGTGTGTGATAGAACGTGACTGAGTATGGGGACAGTGTGTGATAGAACGTGACTGAGTATGGGGGACAGTGTGTGATAGAACGTGACTGAGTATGGGGGACAGTGTGTGATAGAACGTGACTGAGTATGGGGACAGTGTGTGATAGAACGTGACTGAGTATGGGGACAGTGTGTGATAGAACGTGACTGAGTATGGGGGACAGTGTGTGATAGAACGTGACTGAGTATGGGGGACAGTGTGTGATAGAACGTGACTGAGTATGGGGACAGTGTGTGATAGAACGTGACTGAGTATGGGGACAGTGTGTGATAGAACGTGACTGAGTATGGGGGACAGTGTGTGATAGAACGTGACTGAGTATGGAGGACAGTGTGTGATAGAACGTGACTGAGTATGGGGGACAGTGTGTGATAGAACGTGACTGAGTATGGGGACAGTGTGTGATAGAACGTGACTGAGTATGGGGGACAGTGTGTGATAGAACGTGACTGAGTATGGGGACAGTGTGTGATAGAACGTGACTGAGTATGGGGACAGTGTGTGATAGAACGTGACTGAGTATGGGGGACAGTGTGTGATAGAACGTGACTGAGTATGGGGACAGTGTGTGAGAGAACGTGACTGAGTATGGGGGACAGTGTGTGATAGAACGTGACTGAGTATGGGGACAGTGTGTGATAGAACGTGACTGAGTATGAGGGACAGTGTGTGATAGAACGTGACTGAGTATGGAGGACAGTGTGTGATAGAACGTGACTGAGTATGGGGACAGTGTGTGATAGAACGTGACTGAGTATGGGGCAGTGTGTGATAGAACGTGACTGAGTATGGGGACAGTGTGTGATAGACCGTGACTGAGTATGGGGGACAGTGTGTGATAGAACGTGACTGAGTATGGGGGACAGTGTGTGATAGAACGTGACTGAGTATGGGGACAGTGTGTGATAGAACGTGACTGAGTATGGGGACAGTGTGTGATAGAACGTGACTGAGTATGGAGGACAGTGTGTGATAGAACGTGACTGAGTATGGGGGACAGTGTGTGTGATAGAACGTGACTGAGTATGGGGACAGTGTGTGATAGAACGACTGAGTATGGGGGACAGTGTGTGATAGAACGTGACTGAGTATGGGGGACAGTGTGTGATAGAACGTGACTGAGTATGGAGGACAGTGTGTGATAGAACGTGACTGAGTATGGGGACAGTGTGTGATAGAACGTGACTGAGTATGGGGGACAGTGTGTGATAGAACGTGACTGAGTATGGGGACAGTGTGTGATAGAACGTGACTGAGTATGAGGGACAGTGTGTGATAGACCGTTACTGAGTATGGGGGACAGTGTGTGATAGAACGTGACTGAGTATGGGGACAGTGTGTGATAGAACGTGACTGAGTATGGGGACAGTGTGTGATAGAACGTGACTGAGTATGGGGGACAGTGTGTGATAGAACGTGACTGAGTATGGAGGACAGTGTGTGATAGAACGTGACTGAGTATGGGGGACAGTGTGTGATAGAACGTGACTGAGTATGGGGACAGTGTGTGATAGAACGTGACTGAGTATGGAGGACAGTGTGTGATAGAACGTGACTGAGTATGGAGGACAGTGTGTGATAGAACGTGACTGAGTATGGGGACAGTGTGTGATAGAACGTGACTGAGTATGGGGGACAGTGTGTGATAGAACGTGACTGAGTATGGAGGACAGTGTGTGATAGAACGTGACTGAGTATGGGGACAGTGTGTGATAGAACGTGACTGAGTATGGGGACAGTGTGTGATAGAACGTGACTGAGTATGGGGGACAGTGTGTGATAGAACGTGACTGAGTATGGGGACAGTGTGTGATAGAACGTGACTGAGTATGGAGGGACAGTGTGTGATAGAACGTGACTGAGTATGGGGGACAGTGTGTGATAGAACGTGACTGAGTATGGGGGACAGTGTGTGATAGAACGTGACTGAGTATGGGGACAGTGTGTGATAGAACGTGACTGAGTATGGGGGACAGTGTGTGATAGAACGTGACTGAGTATGGGGGACAGTGTGTGATAGAACGTGACTGAGTATGGGGACAGTGTGTGATTGAACGTGACTGAGTATGGGGGACAGTGTGTGATAGAACGTGACTGAGTATGGGGGACAGTGTGTGATAGAACGTGACTGAGTATGGGGACAGTGTGTGATAGAACGTGACTGAGTATGGGGACAGTGTGTGATAGAACGTGACTGATTATGGAGGACAGTGTGTGATAGAACGTGACTGAGTATGGGGGACAGTGTGTGATAGAACGTGACTGAGTATGGGGACAGTGTGTGATAGAACGTGACTGAGTATGGGGACAGTGTGTGATAGAACGTGACTGAGTATGGGGACAGTGTGTGATAGAACGTGACTGAGTATGGGGACAGTGTGTGATAGAACGTGACTGAGTATGGGGACAGTGTGTGATAGAACGTGACTGAGTATGGAGGACAGTGTGTGATAGAACGTGACTGAGTATGGGGACAGTGTGTGATAGAACGTGACTGAGTATGGGGACAGTGTGTGATAGAACGTGACTGAGTATGGGGGCAGTGTGTGATAGAACGTGACTGAGTATGGGGACAGTGTGTGATAGAACGTGACTGAGTATGGGGACAGTGTGTGATAGAACGTGACTGAGTAGGGGACAGTGTGTGATAGAACGTGACTGAGTATGGGGGACAGTGTGTGATAGAACGTGACTGAGTATGGGGGACAGTGTGTGATAGAACGTGACTGAGTATGGGGACAGTGTGTGATAGAACGTGACTGAGTATGGGGACAGTGTGTGATAGAACGTGACTGAGTATGGGGACAGTGTGTGATAGAACGTGACTGAGTATGGGGGACAGTGTGTGATAGAACGTGACTGAGTATGGAGGACAGTGTGTGATAGAACGTGACTGAGTATGGGGACAGTGTGTGATAGAACGTGACTGAGTATGGGGGACAGTGTGTGATGGAACGTGACTGAGTATGGGGACAGTGTGTGATAGAACGTGACTGAGTATGGGGGACAGTGTGTGATAGAACGTGACTGAGTATGAGGGACAGTTTATGATAGAACGTGACTGAGTATGGAGGACAGTGTGTGATAGAACGTGACTGGGTATGGGGGACAGTGTGTGATAGAACGTGACTGAGTATGGGGGGCATTGTGTGATAGAACGTGACTGAGTATGGAGGACAGTGTGTGATAGACCGTTACTGAGTATGGGGGACATTGTGTGATAGAACGTGACTGAGTATGGGGACAGTGTGTGATTGAACGTGACTGAGTATGGGGGACAGTGTGTGATAGAACCTGACTGAGTATGGGGTCAGTGTGTGATAGAACGTGACTGATTATGGGGGACAGTGTCTGATAGAACGTGACTGAGTATGGGGGACAGTGTGTGATAGAACGTGACTGAGTATGGGGGAACAGTGTGTGATAGAACGTGACTGAGTATGGAGGACAGTGTGTGATAGAACGTGACTGAGTATGCGGTCAGTGTGTGATAGAACGTGACTGTGTATGGGGGACAGTGTGTGATTGAACGTGACTGAGTATGGGGGACAGTGTGTGATAGAACGTGACTGAGTATGGGGACAGTGTGTGATGGAACGTGACTGAGTATGGGGACAGTGTGTGATAGAACGTGACTGAGTATGGGGGACAGTGTGTGATAGAACGTGACTGAGTATGGGGGACAGTGTCTGATAGAACGTGACTGAGTATGGGGGACAGTGTGTGATATAACGTGACTGAGTATGGGGGACAGTGTGTGATAGAACGTGACTGAGTATGGAGGATAGTGTGTGAGAGAACGTGACTGAGTATGGGGGACAGTGTGTGATAGAACGTGACTGAGTATGGGGACAGTGTGTGATAGAAAGTGACTGAGTATGGGGGATAGTGTGTGATAGAACGTGACTGAGTATGGGGACAGTGTTTGATAGAACGTGACTGAGTATGGGGGACAGTGTGTGATAGAACGTGACTGAGTATGGGGGACAGTGTGTGATAGAACGTGACTGAGTATGGGGACAGTGTGTGATAGAACGTGACTGACTATGGGGGACAATGTGTGATAGAACGTGACTGAGTATGGGGGACAGTGTGTGATAGAACGTGACTGAGTATGGAGGATAGTGTGTGAGAGAACGTTACTGAGTATGGGGGACAGTGTGTGATAGAACGTGACTGAGTATGGGGGACAGTGTGTGATAGAACGTGACTGAGTATGAGGGACAGTTTATGATAGAACGTGACTGAGTATGGAGGACAGTGTGTGATAGAACGTGACTGAGTATGGGGGGCATTGTGTGATAGAACGTGACTGAGTATGAGGGACAGTGTGTGATAGAACGTGACTGAGTATGGGGGACAGTGTCTGATAGAAAGTGACTGAGTATGGTGGTCAGTGTGTGATGGAACGTGACTGAGTATGGGGAACATTGTGTGATAGAACGTGACTGAGTATGGAGGACAGTGTGTGATAGAACGTGACTGAGTATGGGGGACAGTGTATGATAGAACGTGACTGAGTATGCGGGACAGTGTGTGATAGAACGTGACTGAGTATGGGGGACAGTGTATGATAGAACGTGACTGAGTATGCGGGACAGTGTGTGATAGAACGTGACTGAGTATGGGGACAGTGTGTGATTGAACGTGACTGATTATGGGGGACAGTGTCTGATAGAACGTGACTGAGTATGGGGACAGTGTGTGATAGAACGTGACTGAGTATGGGGACAGTGTGTGATAGAACGTGACTGAGTATGGAGGACAGTGTGTGATAGAACGTGACTGAGTATGGGGGACAGTGTGTGATAGACCGTGACTGAGTATGGGGGACAGTGTGTGATAGAACGTGACTGAGTATGGGGGCCAGTGTGTGATGGAACGTGACTGAGTATGGGGGCCAGTGTGTGATAGAACGTGACTGAGTATGGGGGACAGTGTGTGATAGAACGTGACTGAGTATGGGGGACAGTGTGTGATAGAACGTGACTGAGTATGGAGGACAGTGTGTGATAGAACGTGACTGAGTATGGGGTCAGTGTGTGATAGAACGTGACTGAGTATGGGGACAGTGTGTGATAGAACGTGACTGAGTATGGGGTCAGTGTGTGATGGAACGTGACTGAGTATGGAGGACAGTGTGTGATAGAACGTGACTGAGTATGGGGACAGTGTGTGATGGAACGTGACTGAGTATGGGACAGTGTGTGATAGAACGTGACTGAGTATGGGGGACAGTGTCTGATAGAACGTGACTGAGTATGGGGGACAGTGTGTGATATAACGTGACTGAGTATGGGGACAGTGTGTGATAGAACGTGACTGAGTATGGAGGATAGTGTGTGAGAGAACGTTACTGAGTATGGGGGACAGTGTGTGATAGAACGTGACTGAGTATGGGGACAGTGTGTGATAGAAAGTGACTGAGTATGGAGGATAGTGTGTGATAGAACGTGACTGAGTATGGGGACAGTGTTTGATAGAACGTGACTGAGTATGGGGGACAGTGTGTGATAGAACGTGACTGAGTATGGGGACAGTGTGTGATAGAACGTGACTGTGTATGGGGGACAGTGTGTGATAGAACGTGACTGAGTATGGGGACAGTGTGTGATAGAACGTGACTGAGTATGGAGGACAGTGTGTGATAGAACGTGACTGAGTATGGAGGATAGTGTGTGAGAGAACGTTACTGAGTATGGGGGACAGTGTGTGATAGAACGTGACTGAGTATGGGGACAGTGTGTGATAGAACGTGACTGAGTATGAGGGACAGTTTATGATAGAACGTGACTGAGTATGGAGGACAGTGTGTGATAGAACGTGACTGAGTATGGGGGACAGTGTGTGATAGAACGTGACTGAGTATGGGGGGCATTGTGTGATAGAACGTGACTGAGTATGAGGGACAGTGTGTGATAGACCGCTACTGAGTATGGGGGACAGTGTGTGATTGAACGTGACTGAGTATGGGGGACAGTGTGTGATAGAACGTGACTGAGTATGGGGTCAGTGTGTGATTGATCGTGACTGATTATGGGGGACAGTGTGTGATAGAACGTGACTGAGTATGGGGACAGTGTGTGATAGAACGTGACTGAGTATGGAGGATAGTGTGTGATAGAACGTGACTGAGTATGGAGGACAGTGTGTGATAGAACGTGACTGAGTATGGGGTCAGTGTGTGATAGAACGTGACTGAGTACGGGGGACTGTGTGTGATCGAACGTGACTGAATATGGAGGACAGTGTGCGATAGAACGTGACTGAGTATGGACAGTGTGTGATAGAACGTGACTGAGTATGGGGTCAGTGTGTGATGGAACGTGACTGAGTATGGAGGACAGTGTGTGATAGAACGTGACTGAGTATGGGGACAGTGTGTGATAGAACGTGACTGAGTATGAGGGACAGTTTATGATAGAACGTGACTGAGTATGGAGGACAGTGTGTGATAGAACGTGACTGGGTATGTGGGACAGTGTGTGATAGAACGTGACTGAGTATGGGGGGCATTGTGTGATAGAACGTGACTGAGTATGGGGACAGTGTGTGATAGACCGTTACTGAGTATGGGGGACATTGTGTGATAGAACGTGACTGAGTATGGGGACAGTGTGTGATTGAACGTGACTGAGTATGGGGACAGTGTGTGATAGAACCTGACTGAGTATGGGGACAGTGTGTGATAGAACGTGACTGATTATGGGGGACAGTGTCTGATAGAACGTGACTGAGTATGGGGGACAGTGTGTGATAGAACGTGACTGAGTATGGGGGACAGTGTGTGATAGAACGTGACTGAGTATGGAGGACAGTGTGTGATAGAACGTGACTGAGTATGCGGTCAGTGTGTGATAGAACGTGACTGTGTATGGGGGACAGTGTGTGATTGAACGTGACTGAGTATGGGGGACAGTGTGTGATAGAACGTGACTGAGTATGGGGACAGTGTGTGATGGAACGTGACTGAGTATGGGGACAGTGTGTGATAGAACGTGACTGAGTATGGGGGACAGTGTGTGATAGAACGTGACTGAGTATGGGGGACAGTGTCTGATAGAACGTGACTGAGTATGGGGGACAGTGTGTGATATAACGTGACTGAGTATGGGGGACAGTGTGTGATAGAACGTGACTGAGTATGGAGGATAGTGTGTGAGAGAACGTTACTGAGTATGGGGGACAGTGTGTGATAGAACGTGACTGAGTATGGGGGAGAGTGTGTGATAGAAAGTGACTGAGTATGGAGGATAGTGTGTGATAGAACGTGACTGAGTATGGGGGACAGTGTTTGATAGAACGTGACTGAGTATGGGGGACAGTGTGTGATAGAACGTGACTGAGTATGGGGACAGTGTGTGATAGAACGTGACTGAGTATGGGGGACAGTGTCTGATAGAACGTGACTGACTATGGGGGACAGTGTGTGATAGAACGTGACTGAGTATGGGGGACAGTGTGTGATAGAACGTGACTGAGTATGGAGGATAGTGTGTGAGAGAACGTTACTGAGTATGGGGGACAGTGTGTGATAGAACGTGACTGAGTATGGGGACAGTGTGTGATAGAACGTGACTGAGTATGAGGGACAGTTTGTGATAGAACGTGACTGAGTATGGGGACAGTGTGTGATAGAACGTGACTGAGTATGGGGGGCATTGTGTGATAGAACGTGACTGAGTATGGGGACAGTGTGTGATAGAACGTGACTGAGTATGGGGGACAGTGTCTGATAGAAAGTGACTGAGTATGGTGGTCAGTGTGTGATGGAACGTGACTGAGTATGGGGAACATTGTGTGATAGAACGTGACTGAGTATGGAGGACAGTGTGTGATAGAACGTGACTGAGTATGGGGACAGTGTGTGATAGAACGTGACTGAGTATGCGGGACAGTGTGTGATAGAACGTGACTGAGTATGGGGACAGTGTGTGATAGAACGTGACTGAGTATGCGGGACAGTGTGTGATAGAACGTGACTGAGTATGGGGGACAGTGTGTGATTGAACGTGACTGATTATGGGGGACAGTGTCTGATAGAACGTGACTGAGTATGGGGGACAGTGTGTGATAGAACGTGACTGAGTATGGGGGACAGTGTGTGATTGAACGTGACTGATTATGGGGGACAGTGTCTGATAGAACGTGACTGAGTATGGGGACAGTGTGTGATAGAACGTGACTGAGTATGGGGACAGTGTGTGATAGAACGTGACTGAGTATGCGGGACAGTGTGTGATAGAACGTGACTGAGTATGGAGGACAGTGTGTGATAGAACGTGACTGAGTATGGGGGACAGTGTGTGATAGAACGTGACTGAGTATTGGGGACAGTGTGTGATGGAACGTGACTGAGTATGGAGGGACAGTGTGTGATAGAACGTGACTGAGTATGGGGGACATTGTGTGATAGAACGTGACTGAGTATGGTGGACAGTGTGTGATAGAACGTGACTGAGTATGGTGGACAGTGTGTGATAGAACGTGACTGAGTATGGGGGACAGTGTGTGATAGAACGTGACTGAGTATGGAGGACAGTGTGTGATAGAACGTGACTGAGTATGGGGGACAGTGTGTGATAGACCGTGACTGAGTATGGGGGACAGTGTGTGATAGAACGTGACTGAGTATGGGGGCCAGTGTGTGATGGAACGTGACTGAGTATGGGGGCCAGTGTGTGATAGAACGTGACTGAGTATGGGGGACAGTGTGTGATAGAACGTGACTGAGTATGGGGGACAGTGTGTGATAGAACGTGACTGAGTATGGAGGACAGTGTGTGATAGAACGTGACTGAGTATGGGGTCAGTGTGTGATAGAACGTGACTGAGTATGGGGGACAGTGTGTGATAGAACGTGACTGAGTATGGGGACAGTGTGTGATAGAACGTGACTGAGTATGGAGGACAGTGTGTGATAGAACGTGACTGAGTATGGGGACAGTGTGTGATAGAACGTGACTGAGTATGGGGACAGTGTGTGATAGAACGTGACTGAGTATGGGGACAGTGTGTGATAGAACGTGACTGAGTATGGGGGACAGTGTGTGATATAACGTGACTGAGTATGGGGAACAGTGTGTGATAGAACGTGACTGAGTATGGAGGATAGTGTGTGAGAGAACGTTACTGAGTATGGGGGACAGTGTGTGATAGAACGTGACTGAGTATGGGGGAGAGTGTGTGATAGAAAGTGACTGAGTATGGAGGATAGTGTGTGATAGAACGTGACTGAGTATGGGGACAGTGTTTGATAGAACGTGACTGAGTATGGGGGACAGTGTGTGATAGAACGTGACTTAGTATGGGGTACAGTGTGTGATAGAACGTGACTGAGTATGGGGGACAGTGTCTGATAGAACGTGACTGAGTATGGGGGACAATGTGTGATAGAACGTGACTGAGTATGGGGACAGTGTGTGATAGAACGTGACTGAGTATGGAGGATAGTGTGTGAGAGAACGTTACTGAGTATGGGGGACAGTGTGTGATAGAACGTGACTGAGTATGGGGACAGTGTGTGATAGAACGTGACTGAGTATGAGGGACAGTTTATGATAGAACGTGACTGAGTATGGAGGACAGTGTGTGATAGAACGTGACTGAGTATGGGGGACAGTGTGTGATAGAACGTGACTGAGTATGGGGGGCATTGTGTGATAGAACGTGACTGAGTATGAGGGACAGTGTGTGATAGACCGCTACTGAGTATGGGGGACAGTGTGTGATTGAACGTGACTGAGTATGGGGACAGTGTGTGATAGAACGTGACTGAGTATGGGGGACAGTGTCTGATAGAAAGTGACTGAGTATGGTGGTCAGTGTGTGATGGAACGTGACTGAGTATGGAGGACAGTGTGTGATAGAACGAGACTGAGTATCGAGGACAGTGTGTGACAGAACGTGACTGAATATGGGGGACAGTGTGTGATAGAACGTGACTGAGTATGGGGACAGTGTGTGATAGAACGTGACTGTGTATGGGGGACAGTGTGTGATAGAACGTGACTGAGTATGGGGGACAGTGTGTGATAGAACGTGACTGAGTATGAGTGACAGTGTGTGATAGACCGTTACTGAGTATGGGGGACATTGTGTGATAGAACGTGACTGAGTATGGGGGACAGTGTGTGATAGAACGTGACTGAGTATGGGGGACAGTGTCTGATAGAACGTGACTGAGTATGGGGTCAGTGTGTGATTGAACGTGACTGATTATGGGGGACAGTGTCTGATAGAACGTGACTGAGTATGGGGGACAGTGTGTGATAGAACGTGACTGAGTATGGAGGATAGTGTGTGATAGAACCTGACTGAGTATGGAGGACAGTGTGTGATAGAACGTGACTGAGTATGGGGTCAGTGTGTGATAGAACGTGACTGAGTACGGGGGACTGTGTGTGATCGAACGTGACTGAATATGGAGGACAGTGTGTGATAGAACGTGACTGAGTATGGGGGTCAGTGTGTGATAGAACGTGACTGAGTATGGGGACAGTGTGTGATAGAACGTGACTGAGTATGGGGGACAGTGTGTGATTGAACGTGACTGAGTATGGGGGAGAGTGTGTGATAGAACGTGACTGAGTATGTGGTCAGTGTGTGATGGAACGTGACTGAGTATGGAGGACAGTGTGTGATAGAACGTGACTGAGTATGGGGGACAGTGTGTGATAGAACGTGACTGAGTATGGGGACAGTGTGTGATAGAACGTGACTGAGTATGGGGGACAGTGTGTGATAGAACGTGACTGAGTATGGGGACAGTGTGTGATAGAACGTGACTGAGTATGGGGGACAGTGTGTGATAGAACGTGACTGAGTATGGGGACAGTGTGTGATAGAACGTGACTGAGTATGGGGGACAGTGTGTGATAGAACGTGACTGAGTATGGAGGACAGTGTGTGATAGAACGTGACTGAGTATGGGGACAGTGTGTGATAGAACGTGACTGAGTATGGGGACAGTGTGTGATAGAACGTGACTGAGTATGAGGGACAGTTTATGATAGAACGTGACTGAGTATGGGGACAGTGTGTGATAGAACGTGACTGAGTATGGGGACAGTGTGTGATAGAACGTGACTGAGTATGGGGGGCATTGTGTGATAGAACGTGACTGAGTATGAGGGACAGTGTGTGATAGACCGTTACTGAGTATGGGGGACAGTGTGTGATTGAACGTGACTGAGTATGGGGACAGTGTGTGATAGAACGTGACTGAGTATGGGGGTCAGTGTGTGATTGAACGTGACTGATTATGGGGGACAGTGTCTGATAGAACGTGACTGAGTATGGGGGACAGTGTGTGATAGAACGTGACTGAGTATGGGGACAGTGTGTGATAGAACGTGACTGAGTATGGAGGACAGTGTGTGATAGAACGTGACTGAGTATGGGGTCAGTGTGTGATAGAACGTGACTGAGTATGGAGGACAGTGTGTGATAGAACGTGACTGAGTATGGGGGACAGTGTGTGATTGAACGTGACTGAGTGTG
>NW_026868362.1:42500-52740 GCF_020745735.1 Hemiscyllium ocellatum
ACACACAGTGTCAGAGAGAGGTAGGGAGAGACAGACACAGAGATGGGCACACTGACAGAGGGACACACAGTGACAGAGAGAGGTAGGGAGAGACAGACAGACAGACACAGAGATGGGCACACTGACAGAGGGACACACAGTGACAGAGGGAGGTAGGGAGAGAGACAGACACAGAGATGGGCACACTGACAGAGGGACACACAGTGACAGAGAGAGGTAGGAGAGAGAGACAGACAGACAGACACAGAGATGGGCACACTGACAGAGGGACACACAGTGACAGAGAGAGGTAGGAGAGAGAGACAGACACAGAGATGGGCACACTGACTGAGTACGGAGGATAGTGTGTGATAGAACGTGACTGAGTATGGGGGACAGTGTGTGATAGAACGTGACTGAGTATGGGGGACAGTGTCTGATAGAACGTGACTAAGTATGGGGGACAATGTGTGATAGAACGTGACTGAGTATGGAGGATAGTGTGTGAGAGAACGTTACTGAGTATGGGGGACAATGTGTGATAGAACGTGACTGAGTATGGGGGACAGTGTGTGATAGAACGTGACTGAGTATGGAGGATAGTGTGTGAGAGAACGTTACTGAGTATGGGGGACAGTGGTGATAGAACGTGACTGAGTATGGGGGACAGTGTGTGATAGAACGTGACTGAGTATGGTGGACAGTGTGTGATAGAACGTGACTGAGTATGGAGGACAGTGTCTGATAGAATGTGACTGAGTATGGGGGACAGTGTGTGATAGAGATAGAGCGAGTGAGTGAGTGAGAGATGGAGTGAGAGTGGGAGAGATGGAGTGAGAGTGGGAGAGATTGATCACGTGAGACATCAGTGAACTGGGGGGTTGGACCATTTGAGGGAGCCACAGTGATGAAGCCTGACTGAGAGTTAGTGGGAAGGAATAGTGAGAGATCGAGAGCGATTTAGCGATAACGTAGCAGCCGCAGAGGTGAGAGAATATTGGCCTAACATGAGAGTGTCTGGGGTAACGTGGGAGTGATAGCGAGAGAGTGAGGCAGGGGTGGGAGTGGGAGTTCGAGAGAAGGAGTGTGAAGGTGAGATGTGAAGTGAGAGATAGAGTGAGAGTAAGTTAAAGTGACAGAGATAGAGTGAGTGAGTGAGAGAAATGAAGAGAAAGTGGGACATGGAAAAAAGGTGTGAACTGAATGGGAGTGAGCGAGGAGGTGAGAGTGAGAGAGATAGAGAATGAGGGTGAGAATGAAGTGAGAGTGGGATATAGAGAGTATGTGAAAGTGAGAGTGCTCTCCATTTCCATGCAGGGAGAGAGATTGTGTCGGGGATCGGGAAATCTCCTGTCCAGGCTGTACGGAGCACACACACACACACATACACACACACACCACACACACAGACACACTCACACAGAGAGAGACACGCACACACACACACGCACACACACACACACACACACACACGACACACACACACACGGACACACACACACACGGACACACTGACACAGAGAGAGAGACCCAGAGACACGCACACGCACACACACACACATACAGACACAGAGAGAGAGAGGGAGACTCTCACACCACACACACACACACACACACACACACAGAGAGAGGGAGACTCTCACACACACACACACACAGGCACAGAGAGAGAGTGAGAGAGAGAGAGAGAGACTCTCACACTGCACACACGCACACACACACAGAGACTCACACACACACACACACACATACACACACACACAGACTCTCACACACACACACAAACACACAGAGAGAGAGAGAGAGAGAGAGACTCACACTCCACACACACACACACACACAGAGAGAGACTCTCACATTACACACACACACACACAGACTCTCACACTGCACACACACACACACACAAACACAGAGAGAGAGAGAGACTTTCACACTGCACACACAGAGAGAGAGAGAGAGAAACACACACACACAGAGACTCTCACATGCCCTACCCCCCACCTCCCCCCCCCACACACACACACAGACTCTCACACCAGACACACACACACACACACACAGACTCTCTCTCTCATACACACACACAGAAAGTCGAAAGTCTAATTTCTGTGTGTGTGTGTGTGTCTGACAGACAGAGAGACACACGCAGAAACTCCCACTCACACACACACAGATATAGAAACTTTGTGTGTGTGTGTGTGTGTGTCTGACAGACACACACGCAGAAACTCCCACTCACACCCACACAGACATAGAGACTGTCTCTCTCTCTCTGTGTCTCTCTCAGACAGAGTGAGGGTAGATCAGTCTGCCTGAGGTATTTATTACCTGCTGTATATTCCATGTGGACCCGGCCTGAGCGCTGACTGAGGAAGCGAGTGCAGAGAATGGGCTGAGTCTGGTATCAGATCCTCCAAACTGCTTCTCTCAAACCCCATGTCAGTGCCCAGCCGCCTCTCGCTCTCTCTCTCTCTCTCTCACACACACACACACACCACACACACACGCACACACACAACACACAAACTCTCTCACACAGATCGACTGACGCATTCCAACCACAACGCCTGACGCCACCCTTTAACCTCCCTCCCTTTCACTCCCTCCCTCCCTCAGCTCTGTGTGGGACAGAGGGAGAGCTGACTGGGGAATGTGAGTGAGACAGCGACTGCAACAGGGCTGACTCAGGATGTGAACTTTAGTGAGAGTGTGTGTGTGAGAGACCGAGGGTATGAGAGAGAGAGACTCAGTGAGTATGAGCATGTGTTCAGAGGGTGTATGACTGAGTGAGAAAGAATGTGTGAGACGTAGACAGAGAGAGAGAGAGAGAGAGAGAGAGCAGTGTATGAGGCTTGGAGAGAGAGAGACAGAGTGTGTGAGAGACTTTGTGAGTGTGTGAGACATAGCGAGAGAGAGAGAGCAGTGTATGAGACTTGGAGAGAGAGACAGAGAGAGTGTGTGAGAGACTTTGTGAGTGTGTGAGACATAGCGAGAGAGAGAGAGAACAGTGTATGAGACTTGGAGAGAGACAGAGAGAGAGAGTGTGTGTGAGACTTAGTTAGAGAGTCTATTGGACTTCATGAGAAAGAGTGTGTGTGAAGGAATACCTGACACTTGAGAGAGACAGAGTGTGTCCGTGTGTATGAGAGTTTAGTGAATGAGAGTGTGGGTGATTTGAGTGTACCTCACTCTCTATCGCTGTCCCTGGGAGTGTCGATTACTCCTGTCCCTGGATGAGTCTGGTGTAGGTTTTTCTGTCTCTGTTCTGAGGTATCTTTAGGATTGCAAGGTGTATGTATCTGTCCCTCTGCACGATGGATGTGCGTGTGTGTTTGACCCTTCATCTTCCAGGGTCTGCATTTCTGGATGGTTATCCCGTCTCCAGACGTGTGTATGTGTGTATTTGTCCCATATGTGTTAATCGTCCTGTCCCTGTGAGTGTGTGTATGATTGTGTGTGTGAATAAGAGAGAGAGAGAGAGAGAAAAATGGAAGGAGGATGTCTGTCTGGGAGAATTATGTGTGCGAGAGAGACTGTGACAGTGTTCTGTGTGTAAGAGTAAGGGGACACACTCTGGATAAGTCTCATACTCGCTAAGTCAGTGTGTGTGAGTGTATCTGTGAGAGTGCTGTGTGTGTGTGTGTGTGTGTGAGTGTGTGTGTGTGTGTGTGAGAGTGCTGTGTGTGTGTGCGTGTGTGAGTGCTGTGTGTGAGTGTGTGTGTCTGTGAGAGTGCTGTGTGTGTGAGTGTGTCTGTGGGAGTGCTCTGTGTGTGTGTGTGTGTCTGTGAGAGTGCTGTGTGTGTGTGTCTGTGGGAGTGCTGTGTGTGTGTGAGTGTGTCTGTGAGAGTGCTGTGTGTGTGTGTGTGTGTCTGTGGGAGTGGTGTGTGTGTGTGTCTGTGAGAGTGCTGTGTGTGTGTGTGTGTGTGTCTGTGAGAGTGCTGTGTGTGAGTGTGTGTCTGTGAGAGTGCTGTGTGTGTGTGTGTGTGTCTGTGAGAGTGCTGTGTGTGTGTGTCTGTGAGAGTGCTGTGTGTGTGTGTGTGTCTGTGAGAGTGCTGTGTGTGTGAGTGTGTGTGAGAGAGAGTGCTGTGTGTGTGTGTTTGTGTCTGTGGGAGTGCTGTGTGTGTGAGTGTGTCTGTGGGAGTGCTGTGTGTGAGAGTACTGTGTATGAGAGTGCTGTGTGTGTGTGAGTGTGTCTGTGAGAGTGCTGTGTGTGTGTGTGTCTGTGAGAGTGCTGTGTGTGTGTGAGTGTGTGTGTGTGTCTGTGTGTGTGTGTTTCTGTGGGAGTGCTGTGTGTGTGTGTGTCTGTAAGAGTGCTGTGTGTGTGTGTGTGTGTGTGTGTGTGTGTGTGAGTGTGTGTGTGTGTGTGAGTGTATGAGTGTGTGTGAGTGTGTGTTTGTGCCAGTTGAGGGAATAGTGGTTGATCCTGAACATCTCTCTGGGAGAGTGAAAAGGAAACGTGGTTTGAATTGGACCTTTAATTAAAGGTGGCTTTATTTAACAACCGGACCTGGGAACTGTTTGAAAGTTCTCCGAAGCACAAGGGGAAGGAGAATTCCTCGAGGTGGTGTTGGAGTTGTTATTAATCGTTTTCCTCACATTTGAGACTTGTTTAAACATGGTTCAGGCTCCAAGGCAGAAATCTGACCGTCCTCTCCCTCTCTGTAAACCTGGGGACCAAGTGAAGGGAGACATTGCTGGCTTCCCCGCTGTAAAACAGGCTGGGATCCCTGACGTCTGGGTCTGAACAGCCCAGCCTCTGTTAACTACCGCTCAGTAGCAGCAGAGAACAGGGAATGGGACAAAGATCAAATCAGAAAGAGAATGAGACAAAGGCAGAGAGAAAGGGAGAGACAGACAGACACAGAGATGGGCACACTGACAGAGGGACACACAGTGTCAGAGAGAGGTAGGGAGAGATACAGACAGACACAGAGATGGGCACACTGACAGAGGGACACACACTGTCAGAGAGAGGTAGGGAGAGAGACAGACACAGAGATGGGCACACTGACAGAGGGACACACAGTGTCAGAGAGAGGTAGGGAGAGACAGACACAGAGATGGGCACACTGACAGAGGGACACACAGTGACAGAGAGAGGTAGGGAGAGACAGACAGACAGACACAGAGATGGGCACACTGACAGAGGGACACACAGTGACAGAGGGAGGTAGGGAGAGAGACAGACACAGAGATGGGCACACTGACAGAGGGACACACAGTGACAGAGAGAGGTAGGGGAGACAGACAGACAGACACAGAGATGGGCACACTGACAGAGGGACACACAGTGACAGAGGGAGGTAGGGAGAGAGACAGACACAGAGATGGGCACACTGACAGAGGGACACACAGTGACAGAGAGAGATAGGGAGAGACAGACAGACAGACACAGAGATGGGCACACTGACAGAGGGACACACAGTGTCAGAGAGAGGTAGGGAGAGACAGAGACAGACACAGAGATGGGCACACTGACAGAGGGACACACAGTGACAGAGGGAGGTAGGGAGAGAGACAGACACAGAGATGGGCACACTGACAGAGGGACACACAGTGTCAGAGAGAGGTAGGGAGAGAGACAGACAGACACAGAGATGGGCACACTGACAGAGGGACACACAGTGACAGAGAGAGGTAGGGAGAGAGACAGACAGACACAGAGATGGGCACACTGACAGAGGGACACACAGTGACAGAGAGAGGTAGGGAGAGAGACAGACAGACACAGAGATGGGCACACTGACAGAGGGACACACAGTGTCAGAGAGAGGTAGGGAGAGAGACAGACACAGAGATGGGCACACTGACAGAGGGACACACAGTGTCAGAGAGAGGTAGGGAGAGAGACAGACACAGAGATGGGCACACTGACAGAGGGACACACAGTGACAGAGGGAGGTAGGGAGAGAGACAGACAGACACAGAGATGGGCACACTGACAGAGGGACACACAGTGACAGAGGGAGGTAGGGAGAGAGAGACAGACACAGAGATGGGCACACTGACAGAGGGACACACAGTGACAGAGAGAGGTAGGGAGAGAGACAGACAGACACAGAGATGGGCACACTGACAGAGGGACACACAGTGTCAGAGAGAGGTAGGGAGAGAGACAGACAGACACAGAGATGGGCACACTGACAGAGGGACACACAGTGACAGAGAGAGGTAGGGAGAGAGACAGACAGACACAGAGATGGGCACACTGACAGAGGGACACACAGTGACAGAGAGAGGTAGGGAGAGAGACAGACAGACACAGAGATGGGCACACTGACAGAGGGACACACAGTGACAGAGAGAGGTAGGGAGAGAGACAGACAGACACAGAGATGGGCACACTGACAGAGGGACACACAGTGTCAGAGAGAGGTAGGGAGAGAGACAGACAGACACAGAGATGGGCACACTGACAGAGGGACACACAGTGACAGAGGGAGGTAGGGAGAGAGACAGACACAGAGATGGGCACACTGACAGAGGGACACACAGTGACAGAGAGAGGTAGGGAGAGAGACAGACATACACAGAGATGGGCACACTGACAGAGGGACACACAGTGACAGAGAGAGGTAGGGAGAGAGACAGACAGACACAGAGATGGGCACACTGACAGAGGGACACACAGTGACAGAAAGAGGTAGGGAGAGAGACAGACACAGAGATGGGCACACTGACAGAGGGACACACAGTGACAGAGAGAGGTAGGGAGAGAGACAGACAGACACAGAGATGGGCACACTGACAGAGGGACACACAGTGACAGAGGGAGGTAGGGAGAGAGACAGACACAGAGATGGGCACACTGACAGAGGGACACACAGTGACAGAGAGAGGTAGGGAGAGAGACAGACAGACACAGAGATGGGCACACTGACAGAGGGACACACAATGACAGAGGGAGGTAGGGAGAGAGACAGACACAGAGATGGGCACACTGACAGAGGGACACACAGTGACAGAGAGAGGTAGGGAGAGAGAGACAGACACAGAGATGGGCACACTGACAGAGGGACACACAGTGACAGAGGGAGGTAGGGAGAGACAGACAGACACAGAGATGGGCACACTGACAGAGGGACACACAGTGTCAGAGAGAGGTAGGGAGAGAGACAGACAGACACAGAGATGGGCACACTGACAGAGGGACACACAGTGACAGAGGGAGGTAGAGAGAGAGAGACAGACACAGAGATGGGCACACTGACAGAGGGACACACAGTGTCAGAGAGAGGTAGGGAGAGAGAGACACAGAGATGGGCACACTGACAGAGGGACACACAGTGACAGAGAGAGGTAGGGAGAGATACAGACAGACACAGAGATGGGCACACTGACAGAGGGACACACAGTGACAGAGAGAGGTAGGGAGAGAGACAGACAGACACAGAGATGGGCACACTGACAGAGGGACACACAGTGTCAGAGGGAGGTAGGGAGAGAGACAGACACAGAGATGGGCACACTGACAGAGGGACACACAGTGACAGAGGGAGGTAGGGAGAGAGACAGACAGACACAGAGATGGGCACACTGACAGAGGGACACACAGTGACAGAGGGAGGTAGGGAGAGAGACAGACAGACACAGAGATGGGCACACTGACAGAGGGACACACAGTGACAGAGGGAGGTAGGGAGAGAGACAGACAGACACAGAGATGGGCACACTGACAGAGGGACACACAGTGACAGAGAGAGGTAGGGAGAGAGACAGACAGACACAGAGATGGGCACACTGACAGAGGGACACACAGTGTCAGAGGGAGGTAGGGAGAGAGACAGACACAGAGATGGGCACACTGACAGAGGGACACACAGTGACAGAGGGAGGTAGGGAGAGAGACAGACAGACACAGAGATGGGCACACTGACAGAGGGACACACAGTGACAGAGGGAGGTAGGGAGAGAGACAGACACAGAGATGGGCACACTGACAGAGGGACACACAGTGACAGAGAGAGGTAGGGAGAGAGACAGACACAGAGATGGGCACACTGACAGAGGGACACACAGTGACAGAGGGAGGTAGGGAGAGAGAGACAGACACAGAGATGGGCACACTGACAGAGGGACACACAGTGACAGAGAGAGGTAGGGAGAGAGACAGACAGACACAGAGATGGGCACACTGACAGAGGGACACACAGTGACAGAGGGAGGTAGGGAGAGAGAGACACAGAGATGGGCACACTGACAGAGGGACACACAGTGACAGAGAGACGTAGGGAGAGACAGACAGACACAGGGACTAAAAGTGATGGAGAGAGACATAGAGACAGAGTTAGAGAGAGATGCAGACAGATAGAAAGAGACACACACAGAGATAGAGACACACACAGAGACAGTGATACACACACAGACAGACACAGAGAGAGACAGACACACACAGAGACAGTGATACGCACACAGACAGACACAGAGACAGACACACACAGAGACAGTGATACACACACAGACAGACACAGATAGAGACACACACAGAGACACACACAGAGACACACACAGACAGAGAAACACTGAGATAGAGTTAGACACAGAGACAGAGATACACACACAGATAGAGACACACACAGAGACAGAGACAGAGACACACAGAGACAGAGATACACACAGAGACAGAGACACACACAGAAAGGCAAGGAGAGGTAGAGAAAAACGCAGACACAGAGAGAGAGGTAGAGAGAGACCTATACAGAAAGAAAGAGACAGCTACATAGTATCACAGATATACCGATAGAGATAGACAGGTATAGAGAGTGAGAGACACACACACACACACATACGTAGATACAGTGATAATGAGAGACAGAAACACACACACTGAGAGATACGCACACACACAGTGAGAGGCACACACAAGCAAAGGGAGAGAGAGAGAGAGGGAGAGAGAGAAACCGGAATAGAGAGGGACACATAGAGACAGAAAAAGACACAGAGTGAGTGTGTCAGAGAGTGAGAGAGAGAGAGTCACAGTGAGTGTGTCAGAGAGAGAGAGAGAGAGTCACAGAGTGAGTGTGTCAGGGAGTGAGAGAGAGAGGGTCACAGAGTGAGTGTGTCAGAGAGAGAGAGAGAGTCACAGAGTGAGTGTGTCAGGGAGTGAGAGAGAGAGTCACAGTGAGTGTGTCAGAGAGAGAGAGGTTCACAGAGTGAGTGTGTCAGAGAGAGAGAGAGAGAGTCACAGAGTGAGTGTGTCAGAGAGAGAGAGAGAGTCACAGAGTGAGTGTGTCAGGGGGTGTGAGAGAGAGGGTCACAGTGAGTGTGTCAGAGAGTGAGAGAGAGAGAGTCACAGTGTGAGTGTGTCAGGGGGGTGTGAGAGAGAGAGTCACAGAGTGAGTGTGTCAGAGAGTGTGAGAGAGAGTCACAGAGTGAGTGTGTCAGGCAGTGAGAGAGAGAGAGTCACAGTGAGTGTGTCAGAGAGTGAGAGAGAGTCACAGAGTGAGTGTGTCAGGGGGTATGAGAGAGAGAGGGTCACAGTGAGTGTGTCAGGGAGTGTGAGAAAGAAAGTCACAGAGTGAGTGTGTCAGGGAGTGAGAGAGAGAGTCAAAGAGTGAGTGTGTCAGAGAGTGAGAGTGAGTCACAGAGTGAGTGTGTCAGGGGGTGTGAGAGAGAGGGTCACTGAGTGTGTCAGGGAGTGTGAGAGAGAGAGGGTCACAGTGAGTGTGTCAGAGAGAGAGAGAGAGTCACAGAGTGAGTGTGTCAGAGAGTGTGAGAGAGAGAGTCACAGAGTGAGTGTCAGGCAGTGAGAGAGAGAGAGTCACAGTGAGTGTGTCAGAGAGTGAGAGAGAGAGTCACAGTGAGTGTGTCAGGGAGTGAGAGAGAGGAAGAGTCACAGAGTGAGTGTGTCAGAGGGTGTGAGAGAGAGAGGGTCACAGAGTGAGTGTGTCAGAGAGTGAGAGAGAGAGTCACAGAGTGAGTGTGTCAGTGGGTGTGAGAGAGAGAGGGTCACAGAGTGAGTGTGTCAGAGAGAGAGAGAGAGAGTCACAGAGTGAGTGTGTCAGGTAGTGAGAGAGAGAGAGTCACAGTGAGTGTGTCAGAGAGTGAGAGAGAGAGAGAGTCACAGAGTGAGTGTGTCAGTGAGAGAGAGAGAGAGTCACAGAGTGAGTGTGTCAGGTAGTGAGAGAGAGAGAGAGACACAGTGAGTGTGTCAGAGAGTGAGAGAGAGAGTCACAGTGAGTGTGTCAGGGGGTGTGAGAGAGAGGGTCACAGTGAGTGTGTCAGAGAGAGAGAGAGAGAGAGTCACAGAGTGAGTGTG
>NW_026868363.1:0-52737 GCF_020745735.1 Hemiscyllium ocellatum
TGGTCACAGGTCATCATGTCTTTCTTCATGATAAACACAGAGGGGAATTGAGTAACTCAACCATCTCTTGAGGTTTTACACATGCATGCCCATTTTGGATTGTAAGACGTCATATTCTCTCTCTGATTGTTCTTTTTCTTTCCTATACTGATTTGGATTCACACCAATCTGCTCAGCCAAGGCTATCTCATATCCCCTTTTCACCTTGCTGATTTCCTCCTTCAGTAAACCCTGTATCCCCTGTGTACCTCTCGGATTCCCTTGATCCCAGCTGCCTATACCTGAGCCACACATCATTTTTTGTGGTCAGAACCTCAACATCGATGTCATCCAGGGTTCTCTCTTCCAATCTCACTTTCCCTTCCCCTCACAGGAACATGTTGACCTTGAAATTGAACTATCTCACTTTTGAAGCCCGCCCCGTTGCCGGGATCCTTTTACCTGGAAACAAAACTACTCCAATCATCCCCTGCAATCCCCTGTCTAATTTCAACAAAATACGCAATTCCCCAACTTAGAACTTGAATCCGTGAACCAATATTGTCCTTACCATAACTATTTTAAATTTAATAAAGCTCTACTCACTTTTCGCAAAATTCCCCTCACTTTACCTCCGTCACATATCCTACCCCTATTTCCCAACAGTAGGTCGAGTTTGTCCCTTCCCCAGTAGGACAATCGATATATTTCTTGTGGAAACTGTCCTGAACACACTTAACAAATTACGTTCTATCTAAGTTCTTAACCCCCTGGAAGTCCCAGTCTATGTTAGGAAAAATAAAAATCACCTATTATGACAACCCTACTGTTCCTGCAAGTCCAGCCAGTCTCCCTGCACATTTGTTCCTCTAATTCCCATTGATTATTTAGAGGCTTATTAATGCAATCACTATAACATCACCATCCCACTCTTACTTCTTGCTCACTTCACAAAACTTTATTGGATATTATCTCAGTTATTTCATCACTAAATACTGAGTGATATGCGTCTTTATCAGAACTATTGGTATTTAATTGTTTCCATTTCCATCTCTTCCTCGCAGTGATTTTCACATTCGCAGCACCCCTTATCAAGGTACAGTGGGGATATGGAGCTGTAAATGGATGGGAACTGCACATCCTGTCAGTTCCAAAATTGGCTGCATGTTTCCCCACACTGGGCAGTGATCTGACACAGTGTTACCGATCAATGCAATAGCCTGGGCTTATATATGAATGAACCAGTGCGGACTGCACTGCTCCCCACGCTGAATATTTAGTCCAGGATTATAGATCAAGCATTGGTGTGCGCTGCACAGAGTTCCATTCTGGGTATTGCTGGGTTGCA
Organism: Hemiscyllium ocellatum; assembly: GCF_020745735.1. Taxonomy (NCBI): domain Eukaryota; kingdom Metazoa; phylum Chordata; class Chondrichthyes; order Orectolobiformes; family Hemiscylliidae; genus Hemiscyllium; species Hemiscyllium ocellatum. The sequence goes on from NW_026868363.1 coordinate 1,328, forward strand.
TTCAGCAGTACACTAGCCGGATCTACACAGTGCTTCATCCTGAATATGTAATAGATGGGGTAGTTTTGTGAGTTGGATTGCGAATGTGAGAGAAGTAAACATCTGGCAATACCTTTATTTTGTGTTTTCATTCTTGTGATTGGAACTTTCAAATACTGACTCATCCTGTTAGATCCATCCTTCTGGATGAGTCATGGTGAGTGTTGTTACGGCATCTGAGTCTGCAAAGTGACCAACAAACGGAGCAGAGGCTGCAGAGAGGGGCGTCTCCGTAAACTGGAATGAGGGAATCACCATCAGATCAGCCACGGTCTTAGTGAATGGTGGGGCAGGATTGTGTGGACCACTAAAGCAATTTATTCATATATTTCTGTTTGTTCCAAGAAAACTCCCCTTCTCTCCCAGTGTCCCATACAGGTGGGGACTGAGTCACCTCCTCTTGTTCCTGTGTAACAGGATCCTCGGGCCTCACTAGTCTCCAGAGTTCCGTGTCCCAGTTTCGAGCTCTGAGTGACTCCCTCCTGTCCCTGTGTCCCAGTCTCAAGCAGCTGAATGACTTCCTCCTGTTCCTGTGTCCCAGTCTTGGTCAGCTGAGTAACTGCCTCCTGATCCAAGGTTTGTGAAAGTAGATGTCCTCCTCCTGCAACTGAGTAACAGGCTCCAATAGTTCTGTGCTCACCTGCTGCTCCTGTGGAATGGAGTTGAGGGACTGAATGGCCTCTTCACATTCCTTACAGCTTCTCTTGACTAAAAGCCTTTTTCCTGTTTCTGTAAAACACCATCAAATTCTGAATGATGTATTTTTGTATTTGACTCTCAGTAATTGAGCAAACAAGCTGACTGACAGAATTCAGAAGCTGAATATCCTCCTCCTGTTCCTGCGTTATACACTCAAGAGACAATAGAGTCTCAGAGATGTACAGCATGGAAAAATATCTTTCCGTCTGATCGTCCATACGACCAACTATCCTAAATAAATCTCGTCCCCTTGCCAGCACTTGGCCCATCTCCCTCTAAACACTTCCCATGCATGTATGCATCCAAACGCCTTCTAAATGGTGTAACCGTACCTGTCTCCAACACCTCTTTTGGCTGATCGATCCATACATACAGCAGTCTCCGTGTGAAAATGTTGTCCCTCATGTCCCTTTTTAAATCTTTCCCCTCTCACCTTAAACCTTTGTTTTCTAATTTTCGACTCGCCTATCCTGTGTAAAAGACGTTGACTGTGTACCTCATCTATGCTCTTCATGATTTTATAATCCTCTTTAAGGTCCCCTCTCAGCCTCAAACTTGAAAATAGTCCCAGCCTATTAAAACTCTTCCTGTAACTCTAACCCTCCAACCCCTGCAACATTCTTTTTAATCTCTTCTGCATCCTTTCAAGTTTGACAACATCTTTCCGACAGCAGGGTGACCAGAATTAAAGGCAGTATTACAAAAGTGGCCAAACCAATGTCCTGTACAGATGTAACATGTCTTGCAAACGCTTAGACCCAAAGCACGCACCAATAAATGGAAGATCACCAAGTGCCTTCTTCACTACACTATCTACCTGTGATGGCACTTTCCAGGAACTGAGAACCTGCACCACGCGGTGACACAGTAGCTCAGTGACTAGCATTGCTGCTTCAGAGCGCAGCGATCTGGGTTTAATTCCGTCCTTGAATGACTGCCTGCGTGGAGTTTGCACATTCTCCCCGTGTCTGCGTGAGTTTCCTCCGGATGTTATGTTTTCCTCTGCAAGTATAAAGATATACAGATAATGGTAGATTGGCCATGCTAAAGTACCCAGAAATGTTTAGGCGAGGTGGATTAGCCATGGGAAATGCAGGATCAGAGGTTTAGAGTAGGGGTTTGTCCAGTGAGATCCTGTTCAGAGGTTCGGTGTGGCCTCGATGGGTTGAAAAGGCTGTTTCCTCACTGTAGGGATTCGGTAATATCGATGGAGTTCTCCCTGCTTGGCAGATTTCGACAGGACCCTACCTATATGTTTTGCCCTGAGCTGATTTGTCTTGCCAAAATGCAACACCTCACATTTAACAAAATAAACTCCATCTGCCACTCCTCAGTTCACCTCAACAAGGTCCCATTATAATCTGACAGATCATTCTTCACTGTCGACTACACCAACAAATTTTGTATTATCTACAAACTTACTGATCATACATCATATACTCAAATGCAAGTGATTTGTATTAGTGACAAAAGGCAGTGGACCCACTATTGATCTTTGCAGCACGTCACTGGTCACAGGTCTCCAAGTTTATTGAACAAATGTCCACTGTCACGCCCTGTCTCCAATATTCAAGAAAATGTTGGATCTAAATGACGAGCTCTCCCTGGATCCCAGGCAGTCTAACCTTGCTAACCGGTCTACCATGTAGAACAGTTTGGTTTTCTTACTAAATTCCAGAAAGATAACACCCACTGTCCTGCCGTCATCAACCATCTTCATCACTTCCTCAAAACATCCCACCCAGTCAGTGAGACGTGATCTCCAATGTACAAAGCCCTCTTCAGTCCTTGTCTTTCCAAATGCTTATCGATCCTTTTCCTCGAAATCTCCTCCAACAATTTAGTCACCATTAACGTCAGGCTCATCGATCTATAGTTACCTGGTTTTTCCTTACTTTCTTAAATAATGACACTATGCTAGCAGCCCTCCAGTCTTTTGACACCTCACCTGTGGAAATCAATGTTACAAATATATCAGCAAAATGCTGGGCAATCTCTTTCCTAGCTTCCCAAAAGCATCTGGGATACAACTGCTCAGGTTCCAGGGATTTGTTCACCTTTATGTGTTTTAAAATGTCTAACGCCTCCTTGTAATATAGACACTTTTCAAGGTATCACTATATATTTCTTCATTCTCTCGCTCTTGTAACCTCCTCCACATTAAATACTGAGGAGAAATACTTGTTTCGTATCCCTCCAACCTATGTATATATGGTTCCATACATAGGTAGCCTTACTGATCTCTCCCGAGTTAATCTTTTGCCATGAAAGGTTGTGTAGAATTTCTTCAATGCCTCATTAACCCTATTTCTAAAGCCATCGCTTGTCCTCATTTTTCTTGCCCAATTTCCTCATTGACTATACACTTGCTGCCCTTATACACCTCTAGGGATTCACTTGATCTCAGCTGTGTTTACCTGACATATGCCTCCTTCCTTACCTTGACCAGAGCATCAATATATCTAGCCATCCAGCACTCCCTGCACTTACCAGCATTGCCCATCTCACTGATGGGAACACGTTGGCTCTGGACTCTCTGAAACCCAGTTTAATGGCCTTGCATTTTCCAACCATCCCTTTACCTGTGAATAGGTTATTGCAATCAGCTTTTCACAGGTCTCCATAACACTTTCAAAATTGGCTTTGTTCAAAGTTAGAACTTTAATATTTACATTAGGTCTTTCCTATTCCAAAACTAACTTAAAACTAATATTTATGCGGAACAGACTTGAAAGTTAAATAAATACTTCCAACCCTCTGGAACAGGCTCGAGAGGCTGAATGGCCTCCTCATGTCCCGGTGTAACAGACCCGAGACATTAAATGACACATCAACCCATGGATTACGAGCAGCTGGTAAACTGTATCTGATGGAGGTCCATCCCTTCTCAGTTACAGAAACACAAACAACACACTGTACTCCAGGTGCCCTCTCAGTGACCTCATACAGCTGCAGCGACACAGCTCTTTGTTTGAACGATTCTGTTGGCAAAATGTGCCAATATTCTACATTTCCACCTTTTCAAGCAGCAACAGGCTCATATGAGCTGAATGGCCTTTTCTTATCCCTCTGTAAGAGGCCCATTGGGACAGAATTGCTTCGGCCTGTTACTAAGCAGCAGTCTCAATGCTCTGTCTCAAGGTTATGAAAGGATTTGACAACAGGACATTAAAACCAGGAGTAGCCTCACCCTGGTCAATAAGTATCGTACTTTGAGTTGAGGTATCTAGAAACTTACCCACGCAACTTTGTTTTATGCAGCCGATCTGTTATTTTATAATTGCCTCCTTTCATTAAACAGAACGGAACATATATAGACCTCTGTAGTGTCTTGTTAATACTCTCATATACAAGTTTAAAAAAAGTTTTAAAAGGTTTAAAGATTTATCGTCCATCCCTCAGCAACCCTCATCCATTCCATCGAAACCCAGTAAATGTTCTGTTTATAGTGATATGAAAAGTGATGTGTGGAACTGGTTAACTGAGCCTGTTTGTTTAGTCATGAATTGGAGATGCTGGTGTTGGACTGGGGTGTACAAAGTTAAAAATCACACAGCACCAGGTTATAGTCCAATAGGTTTAATTGGAAGCACATTAGCTTTCGGAGCGCCACTCCTTCATCAGGTGATTGGGGAGGGCTCAATCGTAACACAGAATTTATAGCAAACATTTACAGTGTGATGTAACTGAAATTATACATTGAAAAATACCTTGATTGTCTTTTGAGTCTTTCATCTGTTCGAATACCATGATAGTTTCACTTCTTTCATGTGTAAATCACGAAACCTTTTTCTTTTAAAGTTGCATTCTCAGGTTAGTTGTAACATTGGGTGATCGCTAGACAATATGTTGAAGATGTTCACCCCCTGTGTTCTCTGTCGATACCATGATGTTTAGATTGATTCTAATCTGAAAAGTGAGATAATAGAGTTTTACATGAATTCATAGAGTTTTTGAGCTCAGAGGTTTACATGAATTCATGCAGTTTTTGAGCAAAGTACAATGTAACTCTGCAAGTGGAAATTCACTCCACAAAATATATGTGTGCATGTGGGTCTTTGTCTGTTTGTGTGTGTGTGTTTGTCTTGGTTGGGGGTTGTGAGTGTGAGAGGGAATATATATGTGTGTGAGTGATGTAGAGTTTCTTAAGTCTGTGAGGGGGTGTTTGTGTGAGTGTGGGAGTGTGTGTGCGTGGCTGGAGTGGGGGAATTGAGTATCGGTGAGAGAGAGTGTATATGTGTGTGCATGGGTGCAGAGTGGTCTAAATCTCTGATCGGATGCCTGTCTGAGTGTGGGTGTCTGTAAGGGGGTGTGTGAGTGTCTGTGTAAGTGTCTGTGTGCATGTGTGTCCATATGCATGTGTGTGTATAGGAGAGTGTGTGTGTGTGTGTGTGTATACAGTGCAACGGTGGTCACCAGTAATGTGATGTGAACCCAGTGTCCCGGTTGAGGCCCTCCTTCTGGGTCCCGAAATTAGTTATCAGCCTCTGCTCAGTCACTGTTCGCTGCTGCCTGTCCCGAAGTCCACCTTGAAGGATGGTCACCAGAAATCCGAGGTTTAATGTCCTGGACCACTGAAGTATTCCCCAACTGGAAGGGAACACTCCTGTTGATTGTTGTGCAGTGCCCATTCATCTGTTGTTGTAGATTTAGCTGTTTCCCAGAGTTTGTTCAGTGGCTGTGATTAATGCAAATCTCCATGGATTATAATTATCCCAGTGGAGGGTTTCCATCTTTTAATGACAAATGGGCGCCGTTCAATGTGTTATCCTATAACATGAGCGGGAGCATCACCGACAGCACTGACAGTGATCAGCAGATCCAGAGAGGGGGGGAGGAGAGATCAGAATCTGAGAACATTAGATTGGAATGTTCCAAAAATGTATCCGAATCTAGGAACATTAGAATGGCACGTTCCAAAACTAGACAGGAGTTTATCCGATTATGTTTGGTATCTTTCTGTATTTTATTGGTGGTCATTATCATCGCGGATCTGTTACGCTCTTCTCATTATTCAATATTTTTATTATCCTTTCCTGGCTATCGTTGGTGTTCCTGGTAAGTGTCACTGTCAAGATTTGCTTTTCTATAAACCGGTTATGACTGTATTACTGTTCCTTCGTATAGTCTACCCTTCTTGTCACTATTATTTTGCTGTTGAAACTCTCAATCCAGATATTCACTCTACAGACCACTACTAACTACATCAAGGGATGTGTTCAATTACTGTCTCCCTCTCTGCTCTGGCAGTGTTACCCATGGGTCTCTGTGTTGACCTACTCAGTTTCAGTGGAGAACTACAATCTATTGTATCATTGCCTTTGGTATTTAAATATTAACAGCATTGAGGTCACTCTCCACTCTTCTGGTTACAAACTCCACTTCCATCCCATCCCTGGCTAATATCTGTGACTGAAGCAGACAAGTCACAACTGTGGGTGATCCCTTTGACCACGAGCTGATTCCTGACACCATACCCTGACCATTTCTAACTTGAAAAACTCACCACCCCAGAATATATCTCACTGGTGTATTCCATCTGCTGTTTGAACCTTGAGCTATGAAATACCGTCTTAATGAAGTTAATAATCTGCTGCTGACGCTCCGGGCTTCAAACCTGCCAAAGGAAATCTGATTCTAACTCACACCAAACTCCCATCCATCTGTCATTCATGTGCACACCGATGTATATTGCTATTGTGTCTGGCAATGTCTTTATTTTAACATTCTCAAACACTTTATCTCAACTGTCCATGAAACTTCTCTCGTTCTTTCTCTGTTGATTAACAAAAAGCCTGCCAGTTGTTTGTATTTAAAATAATTTCTTCCATGTGTGTTCCTTCTCAAACAATGAGTTTCACATTCAACCACGCCAATCGCGCACGCACACACACACGCACTGTCCCTCAGTTTCTGATGAACACATACACGCAGCAAATCTTCCCATTATAGACAGTAATCTGATGCGAGTATAGTTAGCATATGATAGTAAACTTTGCTATGCTCTCTATGCTGTGCAGATAGTGCAGTTTACTGAGCAACACACTAGCCTGCTCTACACAGCTCTCCATACTGGGCTGTCATCTTGTCCCAGTTTATGTTGTTTGTGATGTTCTGTGTAGCAGATTCAGAATTTGATGTAACAAACTATTTCCGCAGATCTGACAATGCCTTAATTCAATGTTCTCATTCTTGTAATTTTACTCTCGAAGATCTCACTTCTCCAGCTAGTCCCACTGCGCAATAATTTTCCCCCATACTTCCACAACCTCCTCCCAGTTAATTAACTGTCTGTTTCTGTCTTTAATGTGAATCTCTCTGTCCCTCTGTATCTTTCCCTGGCCTCGGGTTTTGGCTCTGTAGTATATCGACTGCTGGCATTGTGTAGCTTAGAAACAGTGAAATGGTGTGTGTCAGGCTGTTGTTCACTTCCAGGTATGTTCCATGTGGTGGTCCATGGACAGTCGTGTTTCAGAAGTTATGAGACACATCCTTGTAACTTGGTCTGTGCCTGTGTTTGTCCCTCTCAGGTGACCTTGGTGTCAGTAACACGAGGAAGCCCCTTGAATAAAGGAACAGTCATTTAAATTATGTAGCAATGCTGTCACTTTTTTTAAAGAAAAGGTTATTTTCTCCTTTCTTTAGTAAGAGGTCTTAAAGGCCAAAGTGCCTACTGAAAACGGCTCAACGAAAAAACTTATGAGGCTTTTATGTTTTTTTTAATAAATAGTAGTAACAATGGCCAGCTGGCACAGACCAGGCTTTATAGTTTTTTTTGTCCTTGCAGATGTCACAGTCACCAGGTGCTTGGGTCCCAGAAGGGTTGGAAGTTTTAATAAATTATCTCTAGCTGCTATTCTCTCTGAAACCTCACTTGATACTGTTTCCTCCTGGACTGGTGAACTGTATGCAAGAAAGTATGTCTGAATGCTCATTTTTGCCAATGGGTGTGTTTAGGTGATGTTAGTATATTGGAACAGTTCATTTGTAGCAGGGTCTGTGTCCATCATTCAGTTAAGGTTTCCAATAGCTAAGTTATTCTAAATTCCTCTTCATTTTGTATGGATTTTCATTAGAGTGTTTATTTTGTTTGATGAGTGGAATCACATCTGGGACATCCAATTCCCATCTATCTTGTTATTAAGGAAAAGTTGGCATCCAAGCTACCTCCTTAAAATAGTTTGAGACAGTCTGGTTGGTCTATAGCAAACTGGGGACTTTTGTCTGGTTCGACATCGATAACACCAAATTGGGTTTAGAATTACAATCGCTACAGTGTGCAAACAGGCCATTCGACCCAACACGTCTACACCCGACTCTCCGAGGAGTAACCTACCCAGGTCCATTCCTCTACCCTATTATGACACATTTACCCCGACTAAGGCACCTAACCCACACATCCCTGAAAACTATGAACAACTAAGCATGACCAATACACCTGGCATGCACATCTTTGGATTGTGGGAGGAAACCAGAGAATCCAGAATAAGCTCATGCAGACACTGGAGAGTACGGACCAGGAGGCTATTGGGTTCAAACGTCGCGTATGGTAGCTGTCAGTGTCTTTTGTTCCAGATGTTGAATTCGGTTGGTTGAAACAGTGTTTTGTGTATAAAGATTCTTTCAGTCACGAAGACTTTTCTGTGTGTGGAAGAAGTAAAGTTTTACAAAATGTAATGAAGGCAACGCTTTAGGAATTGGCAGACAAGCTGGAGTTGGGGTTGTGTTTGTCTGTGAGAAAATGAGAGATAATTACAGCTGTAGCTCAGCAATTACATTTGGAGAATCTGTCATCAGACTCTTTAGAAATGGCTCGAATTCAATTTCAAATGAGGCACCTTGAACATGAGAAGGAATTGAAACAGTTTGAATTATGATGAAAAGTAGAAATAAACGAAAAGGACATGGAGAAGAGAAAGAGAAAAAGAGAAGAAAAGCAGAGAGTTTCAACTTCAAAAGTTAGCAATTAGAGAGGGAAGTGGACATGGAAGGCGGTGATGAAGGTAGACTGTAGGCTGGATGAGGAGGTTCGTGAGGATGAGCAACCCTATAGTAGCCAAAGGTCTGATGGGGATATGTTTAGCCACATCCAGGCATTATCTAAATTTGATGAGAAGGACGGGGAAGCATTTTTAATTTCATTTGAGAAAGTGGCTAAACAAATGCAGTGCCCAGTGACCATGTGGATTTAGTTGATCCAAACAAAGCTGCTGGTATTTGCATTCCTATCGGAGGAGGTATCTGAGGAGTATGAGGAGATGTAGAAAGCCATCTGAAGTGCATGTGAGCTCGTGCCAGAAGCCAACAGACAGCGTTTCAGGAATCTAAAATAGCGTCCCTGGTTAAACGCACATTGACTTAGAAAGAATCAAAAAAATAATAATTTTGAAAGGTGGGTAAGGGTATTAAAAACTGAGCAAACCAATGACACTCTTAGAGAGATTCTTATTTGGAGAAGCTCAACAATTCACTTCCTGCAGCCGTGAGAACTCGTGGGGAAGAGCAGAGAGTTACAATGCCAAGGTTAGAAGCTGAAATGGCTGATGATGATGATTTAGTTCAGAAATCAAAGTTTGGTTTCCATGAGGGATTGAGGAGAATGAGCAAGATCTTCTTAAAACATATCCCTGTGAGAGTAAGGTTTATTGGCATAGGCCAGGAGAAGCCGGGAAAGAGGTTACAGCATTGAGAGGCACAGAAGCATGTAATTCTTTAATGCTGAAATATGAGGAGCTATGTCATTCAGAGGGAGTATTGGAGAGATGAGAAGTGCTCCATTCTGTAACGTGTGGTTGAAGCGTCCAGTGGAAACATCAACAGGTTTATTCCACAATGGGGAAGGAGGCCTTGAGCTTGACGTTGGCGTTACAACATTTCAGCTTTTAAATTGTGAATAACATACCTGAGACATTTTTTTTTATCACTAATCGTGAACCCTTAAAGTTTTTGGAGAGGTTTAGGGAGAATAATACCAGTCTGTTTCGATTGAGCTTATTTTTGCTGCCATTCAATTTGAAATTATACTGGTGACAGGGCAAGAAAACTTAAGTTTAGACACATTGTGGAGACTTGGATGAAGAAAGACAAAGGCATTCTGTGGCAGGAGTAAAATGACTCAAATCAGAACGAGTTGTGAACATTTGTATGCTCAGAGTCAATGTAATATGTCTGCATTGCAGTCTCCTAACAGAGGAAGATTAGGAGGTCTAAAATGAATCCATTTTTGTATATTGATGGATCATTTTATTGATGGTGGAATTGTGAGTATACTATCACTGTAAAAAGTTGATTTTCTCTTGGGTTTGTTTTCTGAAGAGAGGTTTTAAAGGCAGAGGTGCGGAACCGCTGTCTGAAAACAGTTTAAGTAACTAACTGAGAAAAACTTTAGGTTTCATTAAAACGGTGGTAACAATGGAAGGGCAGTGGCCAGCTCTCCCAGACCTGGTTACCGCGTTTTGTTTTTAGCTGCAGCATTCAGAAGCTGCTGGGGATCCCAGAAGGGTTGGAAGATCCCCCGCTGCTTTTCTCTCTGAGATCTCTGTTGATGTTGTTTCCTCCTGGATTGGAAAACTGCTGTAAGCATCTGAATACATTTGAATATATCTTTGCTCCAAGCGGTGTAAACCAAGATGGTACGGTAACTATTGTTTGTGTAAGTGTTCCAACATATAAGCCATCTCAATTTTTTCTTTTCTTTGATTGTATTTTAACTAAAGTATTTCAATAGATTATATTTGGCTGAATGTCGAGTAGGTTGACCAGTCACAATATATCTAGAAAGCACGCTTCACATCTATATTCAAAATAAGGAAAGGTTTGGGTCTAAGTGGCCTTCTTAAAGTATTTTGCGGGGATCTGGTCTGGTCCACAACACTTGCAGCCGAGGTGTTTCTGACTAGCACCTCTAATTGAAAATTTAATGGAGGGTCAGGGGATGGTTTGCTGGAAGTTTGCTGTGAGCTGCCTCACACATTCAGGGAGACCTGAGGATTTGGTGACTCAACTCTAGATGGAGCATGGGGACTGTATTTACAGCATCTGAGCCTGCAACATGAACAACACATGAAGCAGAGGCTGCAGAGAGGGGAAGCTCTGAAACCACGGAGTGAGTGTATGTTGGGAAAAGGATCTGCTGTATCCACTCCAAGTATTCCAGGAACAACTTCCAAAGCTACACTTAAGCCAGGAGCAGATAGTGAGGGGACCTTGACTGAACAAGGAGCTGGGCACAAAGCGGTGTCATCTCCTTCAACACGTCCTGCCGCATCACACCAGGGGGAGGATGGTTCTGCCAGTGGCTGTTAGGGTCACTGTTTCATTCAGTTTCTGTAATCCATAACTTTCCAGGCAGAAGTAGGTGACATATCCGTCATTTCCCAATATCTCGACATCAATGTCACCATTCGGTGACGGAGGATATATATAGTGGATGAGGTAAATACATTGTTTTTCCCACTGCAGGGAGCCGCTGGGTGTATCCAGTGGTATAGTGGGATTCCCGATGGTGTACATGGCATCTGCAGAGTACCCATGTCAATGGGGAGAGGTAGAGGAACTGAAGGAGTTCTCTCTCTATTAATGCTGCAGTGTTCCTAAGAACACTACATCATGTTGGTGAATACCCACTGTCCTGGCAGCAGTCACAGCCTCTTCATTCGGAAGCAGTCAGCCATTTCCCATCGTCATCGGGTCTCCACGTAGAAAGAAATGAATATATCTTGGATAAAGGCCGTCCCCTTGATGCACGTTTCAAAACACCATCCACACCACCAATCAACCACATCAAAGTATTCCATGTTGTGTACAGAGAGCAATGGGGTCACTTGGAGTGCCTGGGAGCTGACGATCAGGGATGGAGCAAAACCTGCCATGTGTGAACGGGTCTGAGTGAACCCCCCAGTACACAGTATCATTAAGTCCTGTAATCACTCTCCATTTCAGTAACATATTGCTTTGCGTTATTCCTGTAAATGAAATGACAGGTTATATCATGTTAAATTCCACCTGCCAAACTATTATCTATTGCCTTTATCTCTCTGAATCTATTTGCAGACTCTCCACCTTCTCTTGGTAATTTAATCTCTTGCTTACCACAGCGACATCACCAAACTCAGCATCTGTATATCTGTTCCATCCTCCTGATCATTAATATAGACTGTAAATAGTTGAGAACCCAGTACTGGTTACTCTGTGACCATACTAGTTACGTTCTGTTTAACTGATTGAGACTGATTTATCCTGAGTGCCTGCTTCCTGTATGATACTCAGTCCTTCCCCATTCCTGTGCAACACAGTCGAAGAGTTGAATAAGAACAAGGAGCATATGTGAGGAATCTAACCCCTCGATGAGGTTAATGTTAACACGGCCTCTGTTCCAATTTCCTGCCATCTCTCCATCCTAAAACTCTAGTCTCTTGTTGTACATTGCGCCACATGAAAAAAAGTCCACTCCACATCTACACTTGCAATTACTTTTAGCATTTTACAGACCTCAGTGAGATCTCCTTTCATTCTGATAAACTGGAGAGTATAGGCTTAAAGTGCTCAATTTCTCTTCATAAAACAAACACTTCAAATATGGAATCAATCTAATGAAGCTCTTCTGAACTGCCTCCCATGGAAATACCTCATTCTGCAGGACACCCAAACTGTACTCCAGTTTCAGCCTCACATAGCTACACCAACACTCCCTACCTTTCTACTCTATCTTTTTATAAATAAACACTGAAATTATGCTTACATTTCTCATTACTTGCAATATCTGCAGGCAGGTTTTCTGTGATATGCAAGCAGACATCCAGATCCCTCTGCACCTATGATCTTTGAACTTTCTCTCCATTTAGATAATAATTTGTCTATCTATTTTTCTGGCCAACTTGAATAACCTATAATTTATTCACTTTAATTTTCCTTGCCAAATGTTAGCCCATTCACCAAACCTATCCATATAATTTTCTTGCATCATCATTCGGAAGTAATTTCCCACCAATGCTAGTGTCATCTGAAAATGTGGCATTGTATTTTCTATTCCATCAACCGAGTGCAGTAATACCATTGATCGCAAATGTATGAGGCATGAGTCCTGAAATCAATGGCACCCCACAAATTGCATTTGCCAAAAGAAAATGACACATTTATTCCATCTGACTCCATTTTATTTGTTATCCAATCCTTCATCCAAGATAATAAATTACTCCTAAACCCATGTTGTCTGATCTTACCACTTACTCTTTGGAGAAGTGACATATCCGATACCTTCAGGAAGACCAGATATGTTCCATCTCCAGGATTCCCACTTTCCACCTCGTTTGTGACATCTTCAAATAACTCAAGCAAACAATTCAGACACGGTTTAGCCTTCGTAAAACCATGTTGGCTCTGACAGATTGTGGTTTAACTTTGCAAATGTCCTGAACAATGGACTCTAAGAATTTGCCTTAAAGTACAATAGTTTATTGTTACACTTTAGTACCTAATGTGTACCATTATTATAAGTTCTTCCCTTTCGAAAACCTTTACATTTTCTTTGCATTCCTGTTTAATGGGCACAAGACTTTAAGAGCTGTGCTCCAATTGCTGTAAGAGCCATGTGCCACTGAATGGACTCATCATCAAAATCGATGAGCTGATGTCTTTCTGGTGTTCCCATGTTGCCATCTCCAAGGCCAGAATGACATCCTCCTGTTGATGCTTTAGAGGATTGGGAGATTATGGAATCTTCCCGTTGCTGTGTAACATTTTGAGGGGCGGATGGGTCTTCTCATAACAGGTGGAAATACTGAACGGTCTCCTCGTGTATCCCAGAGATCGAATCGAGGGATTGATTGGTCTTCTCTTGTTCCCATGCAACAGGCACGTGTCTAAATTACCTCTTCCTTTCTCATGAAAGAAGTCTCAGATAGTTTTTATCCTTATCCAATTCCCTTGCAATAGACTCGGTGGGCCTGAATGACCTCCTGTTATCCCAGTGTAACAATCTCCAGTCACTGTGTGACCTCTTCCAGTTCCTTAGTTACAGACTTGAGGAGGCTAAATGGACTGCTCCTGTTGCTGTTTAACAGGATACTGGTGCAGCATGGCCTACTGTTATAGGCTCGAGGTGCTGATTGGCCTCCTTCTGTAAAGGTATATCAGGTCCCAGGGGCTGAATAGCCTCGTCCTGTTTTGGTGTAACGGGGTCGAAGGCCTGAATATCCTCCTGTTGTTCCTGTGTAACAGACTGGAGAACGGAATGGATTCCTCCACTATCTGTGTAATTCACTTCACTTGTTGACTCCTTCTGTCATTTATGTTAAAATATGATCTTCTTTATTTTTTGTAAACTCCAATGACTACTGTACCAAACTGATCATCCTTTCGTTATAATCTAGCACCTTCATTGCAGAAATCAGTTGAGGGAACCATCTCTGAGCTGCTGCCAATATAACAACATCCTTTCTTCATTGAAGAGATTAAATCTGTACACACTAATCCAGATGTGATCTCATTAAGATCCTACAGCAGCAGCAACACTTTACCAGCCGGCTGTAAAGTTCCCACCCAGGTTAGAGCAGTCTCAGCTCTCTGGGGGAGTACAGAGCATTGTTGGAAGATCATTGTCCTTCTCTACTCCATCAGCATAACGGGAGATCTGGAGAAATTAAAGTTTGACAAGATCATAAATGATGTGGCGAGATGATCTCTACCATCAATCTCCCCAGAGCCCACATCGCTCAGATTCCGAAGAATCTATTAAGGTGGAGCGCAAAAACAGCAAGAAGGAGCAAACATTGATGGGAGTTATATATCAAAGTGAAAGCTGCTATACAAATGTAGGACATGTTATAAACAGGAAATGAGATATACACATTTGTGGGTACTGCAGTAATGATATATGTTTAAATTATATCTAAACTGTGTTAACCCAATTGAATGCTAATGCTGGGAGAATGGATTTCATGACCACGTGTGAAATGGTTTACATGAACATTATGTCGACCACTGAGCTCGAGATCAGGTTATTTAGGAATTGGTGTTGAGTGATCAGAAGAGCGAATTGAAAATTTTGGTAACAGTGACCACAATGTATTGGTTTCTTTTATACTGTTTGAGTACACGACAGTTTTTGTTGTATTTGAAGTAACCGCTATAAATCTGAGTCATGCAAGCCATGAAGGTGTGACGTGGAAGTGGGGAATACAGGTGCTGGAGATCAGAGTCGGAGAGTATGGTGCTGAAAAAGCACAGTCAGGCAGCATACAAAGAGCAGATAAATCGATGTTTTGGGCATAAGCCTTTCATCAGGAATGAAGCTAATGGGCCAAGGGGGCTGAGAGATAAATGAGAAGAGGGTGCGGCGGGGGGAGGTAGCTGGGTTTGCGATAGGTAGATGAAGGTGGGGTTGGAAGTGATAGGTGATAAGGGAGACAAAACGCCTCATCTACTGCATCCATGAAACCCAATGTGGTCTTCTCTACATTGGCGAGGCAGGAGGTCAACTTGTAGATCATTTCAGGGAACATCTCTGGGACAGCCACATTGAACAACTCCATCGCCTTGTGGCTGAGCACTTTAACTCCCCTTCCCACTCTGCCAAGGACATGAGGGTCCTGGGCCTGCTCCATTGCCAAATCCGAGCCACCAGAAACCTGGAGGAAGAAAGCCTCCTCTTCTGCCTTGGGACCATCCAACCACGGGGGATCATAGTGGATTTCCCCATTTCCCCTAATCCCACCTTATCCCACTCCAACCTTCCAAGTCAGCACCGCCCTTTTGAATGTTCTGATGTGTCCACCTTCCTTCCTATCAATTTGGTCCACCTCCTCTCCGACAACCACTTTCAATCCCACCTTCACCTACCTATTAAATGAAAGGAGGCAGGTTAGAAAAATGCCAGGTGTTGTAGTAAGCCAGTGGACTCAGAGAAATGCAAAGGATGACCAAGAAACTGAGAAGAAAATCAATAAGAGAAAAAGGGTGCAAACAAAAGAAAAACATAAAGACTGCTAAAAAGCATCTATCAATGTATGAAAAAAAATAAAAATAAGATCAAATGTGGAACAGTTGGTGTGCGTTCAGGATAAGTTATTGCAGAGAACAAAGAAATTGCAGGGAAAGGAAACAGTTTCTTTGTGTCTACCTTCATGGAAGAATGTCCAGAAATTCTTCCAGAAATACCAAGTGACCATGGGACTTGTGTAAGTAAAATCTGAGATCATTCTTATCAGTGTTGGCGTCATCTTTGAAAAGAAAGCTGGATTGAGTATTTATAAATCTGACAGACTAGATGTACTTCATACATGTATTTCAGAGGAAGTAGCAATACACACGTTGATTGCATTGCGGACTGAATATTTTAATTAGAATCTGACCATAGGGGAGGTGCCAGAGAACTGGAGAACTGCTAATACGATTCCACTTCACAGGAAGGGTGGGAGAGATAGACTAGGTAACTAAGGACTAGCAAGTATTAGATCACCGTTAAGGAAACTACTGGAGAAAATAGGGAAGGAGAAAATCGAACTCCAATCAGAGTCGCAAGATTTGATCAGGGATAATCATCATGACTTTATCAGAAGGAAGTCACATCTCATGGGTTTGATTGAATTAGTTTGAGGAGGTCGATAGTTTTGTCTTTTTAGAAAGGCCTTTGACAAATTTCCACCTGGGACACTGAAAAATAAAGTAAAATCTCACAATATGAAGCAAAACTTGACAAGTTACAACGAAAACTGTCTTAGTAGCAGGAGACAGAGGGTGGTGGGAGAAGACTCTTTGTGGGACTGGAGTCCAGTGTCCCCTGTGTAATTCATATATATATATATATATATATATAGAATGTGGAGGGGGCTAGGTGGAGAGTGGGGAAGGTGTGATCAGTAAGTGTATGTTTGACATAACGAATGGCTGGGTGGTTAGCAGTGAGGAGGAAGGCCTTAAGTTACAGGAAGATGCAGATGGAATGGTCAGAAGGGAAGATGAACAGCAGATAGAATGTAACCCTGATATACATGAGGTGATGCACTTTAGGGAAGGAACCAGGCAGGGGATGTCTCAATGAATGGCAGCACACTGGGAAACTCAGAGTGTGCTTCTCCACACATCCCTGAATGTGGCTGGACAGGGTAATGGACTAGTTAAGAATTGGACCTTGGTTGTTTTGTTTCCTAATGAGGTCGTAGAGTATAAGATTATACAGGGCTTCGGTTCGGCCAAAATGGAGTACTGTATGTAGCTCCGGGAGCCACATTCCAAGAAGGATGTGATTGTACTGGAGAGGGTGCAGAAGTGATTCACCAGGATGTTCCCTGGGATGGAGCATATCAGCTATGGAGAGAGGCTGGATAAGCTCGGGTTGTTTACTTTGGAGCAGAGAAAGCTGAGGGGTCCATGATTCAGAAGGATAAGATTATAAGCGACACGGACAGGGGGATAGACAGCAGCTGTTCCTTTTAGTCAGAGGGTCGAGAACAAAGGAGCAGACTTTTAAAGTGAAAGGTTTGAGCTTCAGAGACGATTTAAACATTTTTTTCAGCTCAAGTATGTTGTGTTCTGAGATTACTTCCTGAGAGGGAAGTTATCACAGGTAACCTCGCAAACATTAAAACGTACTTTGATGTGCACTTGGAAGTGTCATAACATTCCAGGCCATGGGCCTGCTGTAGGGAAGTGGGACTAACATAGATAGTGCTGTACTTCTGTTGGCACAGGGTCTATGCTCCTGTGAGTGTACCGTGTGGAAAGTCAATTATTGAGCAGTTTAAGGCGGGAATTGATGAGTTTCTGAAGAGTATATTCACAAGGGTTATAAGAGTGAACTGTATTAACTTGATAAATCATGTCAATGTGAAAAATATGAGTAACATGTGCAGTTTCCTTATAGTTTTAAACCAGAGAATGGAGAATGGGGAACAGAGAAATGGCAGAGCTATGAAGCCACTACTTCAGTTCTGTCTTCACAGAACTTTCTAACAATATAAGGAAAACCAAGTCTGGTGTGGGAAAATAATAGAGTGCATGGAACTTAGAACATAGTAAGGAAATTGTTTAGGAGAAATTATTGGGGTTTAAAGTAATGGTCATAGACAACACTAACATAGATTTATGAAATGGGAGTTATGTTTGAGAAACAGAATGAGAGACAAATGAAAGAGAAGCAATATATGTTAAACATTTTTATTTTTAGAAAAAATTTTGGTACAGCTCCAAGCCCAGTTTACAAAATCAAATCTGAGTGGATTGGGGCTAATGTATGGACTTGTTTCTAGAATGGGACAGCTGGCAGGAAACAATGAATAGAAATAAACAGACTCGTCAAGCAACAGCCTGACATTGTCTGTAAGGTATGATTCTGTAAGGCATAAGTCCTTCCACATCTAGTCAAGAAACGTTGGGGTCAATTACACAATTCACTGGAGGAAGAGATTCCACAAATAACCCCTTCCTCCACGATGTAAAAGCCCAGCACTTTAGTGCATAAGATACGGCTGATTCATTCGTAACAATCCTCAGTCAGAAATACTAAGTGGATGGTGCATTTCAGACTATGTCCCAGACTCCCCATCACCTTCCCCGGATATCTCCTGTCTCATCAGCAGGACGGATACAGCAGAAGTGGCGGCACATTGGGATACAGTTGGAATGGAATTGCTCTTGGAGTCCTCAACAATGACTCCGTATCCCATGAAGTCTCATGGCATTAGTTTACATATGGGAAAGGAAACATCCTGCTGATTACCATGTACCAGCCTCTTTCAACTGATGCGTCAGTACTCCTCCATGCTGAACAACAATTGGAGGAAGCACTCAGGGTCGCACGGACGCAGGATGTACTCTGGGTGGAGGATTTCAATGTCCACCTCCAAGTGTAGCTCAGCTACAGCACTACTGATCGAGCTGGCCTGGTACTGAAGGATATAACTGCTAGACTGGCAAGTGGTGAAGGAACCATCAAGAGGAAAATACATACTGACCACAGCCTAACTAATCTGCCAATTGCAGAAGTATCTGTCCATGACAGTATCGGTAAGAGAGACCACCGCATAGTCATTGTGGAGACAAAGTCACACCTGCACATTGAGAATAACATTCACCATTTTGGGTGGTACTATCATGGTGCTAAATAGGACAGACTTCAAACAGATCGAGCAGCTCAAGTCTGGCTGTCCATAAGGTGCTGTGGTTCATCTATAGGAGCAGAATTGTACAGCCACACAACCTCATGGCCTGGCGTATCCCCCTAACAACAATTACCATCAAGCCAGAGGATCAACGTTGGTTCAATGGATGTGCAGGATGGCAGGAGCAGCACTGGGCATACCTGACAATGAGGTGTCAGCCTGGTGAAGCCACCAAACCGGACAACAGCATAAGTAGTAAGTGATAAACAGAGCTAAGTGATCCCACAAGCAAAGGATCAGATCTAAGCTCTGCAGTCCTTCCACACCTCGTCGAGAAATGTTGGGGACAATTAAACAATTCACTGGAGGAAGAGATTCCACAAGTAACCCCTTCCTCCATGATGGAAGAGCCCAGCATTTCATTGTATAAGATAAGGCTGATGCATTCGCAACAACCTTCAGTCAGAAGTGCTGAGTGGATGATCCATCTCTGCCCCCTCCAGTGGTCCTCAGTAATTCAGTTACCAGTCATCAACCAATTCGATTCAGTCCACGCGATACCCAGAAACGGTTGGAGATACTGGATACTCCAAAGGGTCCATAATCTGACAACATTCTGGCAATAGTACTGAAAACTTGTGCTCCATAACTTGCCACGCCCCCAGCCAAACTGCTTCAATACAGTTACAACAATGGCTTTCCCCGATTGCGTGAAAATTACCCCAAGTATCTCCTGTATATAAAAAGCAGAACAAATCTATTCGGGCCAATTACCACCCTATCAGCCAACATTCGACCATCAGTAACGTGCTGGAAGGTGACAGTACTTTTAAGCAGCACTTGCTCAGCAATTCCCTGGTCAATGACGTCCAGTTTGGGCTCCACCACTCAGCTCCGGATCTCATTACCGTGGTTTAAACATGGGCAAAAGAGCTGAATTCCAGAGATGGTTTGAGAGTGACAGCCCTTTAAATCAAGGCTGCATTTGACCAAGTGTGGTATCAAGAGGCTTGAGCAACACTGGAATCAATGGGTATTAGAGGCAAACACCCTGCTGGTTAGAATCATACCTGACACGTAGGAAGATGGTCATGGTTGATGAAGTTTAGTCAACTCAGCTCCAAGCCTGTTGGAGTCCCTCGAGCAGTGGCCGAAAACTTCTTCAGGGCTGCTTCATCAATGACCTTCCCTCCATTTGAAGGTCAGAAGATGTGATGTTCTCCAATGATTGTACAATGTTCTGCAACATTTGTGGCTCCTCGGATACTGAAGCAGTCCATGTTCAAACGCGACAAGATCTGGACAGTATCCAGGCTGGCAAATGGCAAGTAATATTCAGATCTCACAAATGCCCGACCGTGACCATCACCAATAAAATACAATCTAACCTGTCCCTTGGCATTCAATGGTGTTACTATCACTGAATCCCCCAGTATCAAAGTCCTGGTGGGTAATCATTGCTCAGAAACTCACTGGACTCGCCACATAAACACAGTAACTACAAGAGCAGGTCAGAAGCTAGGAATACTGCGGAGAGTAACTCACATCCTGACTTCAAAAAGTCTGTCCATCATCTACAATGCATAAGTTCAGAAGTGTGATAGAAGACTCCCAATTTGCCTGGATGTGTGCAGTCCCAATAACACTCAAGAAGCTTTATACCATCCAAGACAAAGCAGCCAGTTTGACTATCCCTTCATTCACAATGCTCCACCATCAACGCTCAGCAGCAGCAGTGTTTTACTAACTACATGCTGCAATGAAATGATTCACCAAAGATCCTCAGAGACCATCTTACCAACTCACGACCCCGTCTATTTAGAAGGACAAGGGCTGCATGTATGGAAAAATCATCATCTTCTGGTTCCCTCCAAGCCATTCACTATCCTGACTTGGAAATATATCACCGATCCTTCACAGTCGCTGGGTCAGAATCCTGGGATTCCCTTCCTAATGACATTGGAGGTCAACCACAGCAGGTGGACTGCAGTGTTCAACAAGGCAGCTCGCCACCACCTTCTCAAGGGCAGCTAGGGACAGGCAATAAATGCTGGTCCAGCCAGTGACACCCAGATTGACGAAATACAGAAATGGAAATTAACAGAGGACGGTTGCTGAGGTGTCACAGGGATCGGTGTTTGGTGCCCAGCTGTTCACAATGTCCTTTAAATATTTGGTTGCTGGAATCAGATACAATATATCCCAGCCTGCTGACAGCACTAACAGATGTGGGATTGTGAGTGGGTGAGGAGGTTGTAAAAATGCACCAAGTAGACTGAGACAAGTGGAGTGAAAGGGTAAATACGTGACAGATGGAGAACAATATGGATAGAGTTGACAGTGTGCCCTTTGGTGGAAATAATAAATTGGAAGTCTACCATTTGAAAAGGATCGGTTCAAACATGTTGATCTACAAAGGGACTTATGCTCAGTTTCGTTGTTTCCTTCTGCACAAACCTCTGAGGTCCCTGCAGCGCAGTGAGTGCTGTAACCAGATGTCAATACTAGGCATGGCATTGGCACGCTGACCAGTGTATATACAACCAGCAAGTGGGGAACTATAACACGGAAAAGGATCTGCATCTCCTTGTACACCTGTCACTGAAAACAATATTGCAGAAACAGGAAGCAGTGAGGAAGATAAATGTTGTGTTGACCTTCATTTCAGTGGGATTTGAGTCGAGGAGTAAGGTTGTCTTACTGCAGCTGTACAGGGCCTTGGTGAGATATCATCTCGAACATTGTGCAGCATTATGTGCCGTTTTGGTCTCCTCACCTAATAAAGGACAAACCTGACATTGAGGGAGTGCAGTGAAGGATGACCAGACTGATCTCTGGGATGACAGGCTTGTTGTGGGAGCAGAGTTTGGGGTGACTGGGCCAGTATTCAACGGGGTTTAGGAAAATGAGTGGAGATCTCAGTGAAATATACAAAACTCTGACAGGGTGAGACAGATTGGAAGCAGACATGATTATTCCTCTGTCTGAGATGTCTAAAACAAGGGGCCACAGTATTAGGTACAGGCAGGTCACACTGCATTGAGATGAGAATAACTGGCTGCACTCACAGACTGGTGACCCTGGGGAATTCGCTCGCTCCTGGAAACCAAGGCACTGATTATAAGTAAGGATTTAGAGACAGTAAAGGGATGGTGGGAGAGCAGGAGTACGGTGTGGAAATGAAGGGCCAACCATCATTACATTGAATTGGGTAGCAAACTTGATGGATCAAACGTACTACTGCACTTCCTATTTTATATTTTCCCAAGGTTACTCACATTAACGGATATGTACATCATGTGGGGTAAGTGCATCGAGGAGATTTTTTCCATGACATAGAATGGGGGAGGCTCAATATATTGTATGACCTACTCCTTTTCCGCTGTTTCTGTGCAGCCTGTGGGAAAGCTCTGTAAATGTTGTCACATGCTCTCAGATGTTAGGAAGGGGGACTATGTTCCCATTCCCTTTCCGACACTGACGCTGGGCCGGGTGTTCTCTCCGGTTTCATCCTTTCAGTCCTCGGAGTAGTTTGATACGAATGAATGCCCTTGCTTGGCCGTTTCAGAGACCATTGAAATGTTTATCACATGTCAGTGACTTAGGAGTCAGTTTTAGGCCAGCCCAGGAAATCACGGGAGATTCACTTCCTAAAAGTACATTGGAGAAGGAAATTCAGTTTACAATCGACAATGGCTTCCAGGTCACTGTTACTGACCCCAGGTTTTAGATTTCGATATTTTATCAATTGTTTTTAACTTCCAGCTGCTGCCAGAGTATTAGCCTGGTCTGGATTAGTAATCCAATGACATTTCCACAACAGCACTATCTCCACATGGGGAGACCTATCTGAAACCACACTGAGCAGGTTATTTTTGCGCTCCTTGACAGCTCTGTCAAAAAGAACTCCCGCCCAATTTGACTATCGTGACTGTCCCGAGGGAGTGGTAATTGGTCAGAATGTAATTATTCCCCTCTGAGTAGTAACTGAGTAATTTTCCACATTGGCAGGGAGATGTTAGAGTTGGAGCTGGAATGAAACAGCTTCCCCAGGGACACGGCTTGTTGTGCAGCACAAGGCTTCAGTCCTACTGCAGGAATGGGGTCAGGACCCATTGTCTTTGTCGTATCTGCTGTGTTCAGCTGTTTCTTCATCTCACATACAGCAAATCAAATTAGTTAAAGACAGGCATCTGTGATTTTGTGGGCATCATGGCGAGGGTGAGCTGTATCATCGACTCAACACTTCTGGCAGAGGATGGTGCAGATAAAACATCCTTCTCTTTTACACTGATGTGCAGGTCTGTTCCATTATTTAGGATGGGGATGTTTGTGGAGCCCTCTCCTCCAGCCATTTGTTTAATCGTCCATCACCATTTATAACTGAATGTGGCAGGACTGCAGAGCTTCGTTCTGACCTGTTGGTCAAGTCCGCTAGCTTTAATGTGTTAGCATGAGTTGAAAGGTCATGTGATTCTGACTCTGACATGTTCACCCACACTCATCACAGAGCCATAGATGGTGTTGATGGTAATGATAGACTGAGGTATTATCCAGGCAAAAAGTTACAGGTTGTGGTTGAATGCAT
Organism: Hemiscyllium ocellatum; assembly: GCF_020745735.1. NCBI lineage: Eukaryota > Metazoa > Chordata > Chondrichthyes > Orectolobiformes > Hemiscylliidae > Hemiscyllium > Hemiscyllium ocellatum. The sequence continues at coordinate 24,752 of NW_026868363.1, forward strand.
GTCTGCTTCTCCCGCTGCTGTGGTCTACAGCACTACATGAATACGCAGTTTCGAGCTGCAATATCTGCAATGCAATTCTGCTGTCTGTTCCTCAATTCTCACTGAGATCCATTCACCCATCAGCCCTGCACTCAATGACCTAACCTGGTCTCTGATGTGGAAATACTTCAATTTTCACACTCTCATTCTGCTGAGGGTCTGTCTCCCCGGGTTTTGCCTCCAATCTGACTCATTCCACAAACGCATTTAACTGATCGTAATTCAAATATTTGATTCACCTGAATCTTTTACCTTGAGAAATACCATCTTCTGTGTTTAAAGTGAATGTGTTTCCTCTGTTTCTCTCCCTGACCATGAATAAGAGCTCTGTAGTGTCAGTGATGCCAACCTTATGGACTTTCAGAACCAATGAATTCTCTGGATTCCCAATCATCTTCACCATATTGTATGTTTTCTCTTTTAGTTTGATGCCTTGTCACTCATGGCTGCCTTGTCCCCCCATGAGTATGTTTCATCAGCTTGGGGTTGCATTTCTGGTATTATCTTCCGAATTATCCCCAGAAACTCCTGCTATTGCTGCTCCATGGTCTTTCCTGCTCAGCCCCCTCCCCCCCCCCCTTCCAATTAACTCTGGCCAGCTCTTCTCCCATGTCTTTGTAGTTACATTGCTCATTTATAATCGCATTACATGGAGAAGAGAGCAATAGATATAAACCGAAAGAAGGAGTTTTGAGAGATGGGCCACGAAGAATGATTGGTGGATTTCTTAACTAGATACAAAAGGAGAACGAGAGACAGGATATAGATATGGAGATGTGGAAAATGAGAAAACTAGATTTTTGAAAGAAGTAGATGTCCTTCCCTCAATCTTTTGGCAATTCCTGTGTGCTTTGTACAGTGCACGTACAGCAGAGCAATATGTTCAAACGCTGGGTCTGATGCCATGACTTTCCTCTCCAATAATATCACAGACACTAGTTTTGGAAAGAACCCAACAGGCCAACATATTAAATTCCTGTTAGAAAGGGGATTAACTGCAATAAGTTTGGAAACCAGAAACAAGAATTTCTAACACACATTCTGATAAAAATGAGAGACTAGAGTTGGGAATCCCAGAAAAGGGGGAACGTTGAGAGAAAGGGAAGGTATCACTTCAGATGAGGATCAAATAACGTTTTAATGCTTTAAAAATTTTATTCATCACGTGCATCATTTTTTGATAACTGTGTCTTAGTTGTTCATTCAGAATGCATTGTACACATATGAAGAGTGTTACTTATCTGAACACACACTGATTAAACCGTGTATATAAAATCGTTTTTTCTCAATTTCAGACTGTCCTGTTGTCGTGCCAGCAGGATATATGAACACCAACTGGTCACCAAAAGACATGACCCACTCTCACTAGTTACCATTCATACAGAAAAAGAAGGACACCACGTTGGATGTGACAACACACACTTCCTAGGACAAATCCACGCACGAAAGTTCTAGAAGCATGACATTCTAGCCAGAAGTCCATCAACAAACGCATCAACTTAGAGCCTATCTACCTTAAGAAACCAAGACCTAGAAAACATCTGAAAACAAACCATCAAGCTCAGCGAGTCAAAATACATACTTATAAATAGTTATTTTTCTCTTAATAGTGGAATTTGCGACTACTTTGTCACTCATGTTTTAACATATTACGAGGTGAGGTGAGCTTTTCTTAGTGTGTGGTTTTAATTAACGGGGAGCTCAACATCGACATCATAACAGTTTGAGGGCTTGTCGTATAGGATTTAGACAGATTTGAACAGATTTGGGGTACAACAGGTCCCAGCAGATTCCACCACTTGGCACTTAGTGACCTAGATATTCAAATAAAACAGGTGAGGAAATTCATTTCATTTTGTTTCCTTGTGGTTGGTTAAATTAAAAGAAATGGTTTTTAATATTACTGAAGAGGGTCTGAGGTTTAAAGGTGATTCCCAAATTTACCGAGAAAGTGTAGAAAGACAAAGGAAGGGCATACTTTTAGAATTAACATGTAGGTTAGAATTGGGTTTCACCAGAGACAAAAGGAAAGCTGTCATCATAATGGAGTTGGTCAAGCACTTTGGTCTATCAGAGAAGCAGGAAACTGCAGTCGAGTTCGAGAAACTTAAATTGCAAATATGACAACTGGAGTTAGAAGATAAAGAGAGAGACAGAAAGAGAGAGAAGATAGAGAAAGAGAAAGAGAGGAAAAAGGAAGAGAGGGAGAATTTGAAATTCTGAAGTTTGGAATTAAATTAGCAGGATGAAGTTGAAGTGAGAATGTAGGGATATATACAACTATGTTAATACATTACCATATTTCGGTGAGAAAAATGCCCAAACCATTTTTATTTCATTTGCAAAATTGGCTCGGCAGATGGCATGTCCAGCGAACCTGTGGGTAATGCTATTTTCTGGATCAGTGGTGCTGGAAGAGCACAGCAGTTCAAGCGGCATCCAACGAGCAGCGAAATCGACGTTTCGGGCAAAAGCCCTTCATCAGGAATAAAGGCAGTGAGCTGGAAGCATGGAGAGATAAGCTAGAGGGAGGTGGGGTGGGGAGAGAGTAGCATAGAGTACAATGGGTGAGTGGGGGAGGATATGAAGCTGATAGGTCAGGGAGGAGAGGGTGGAGTGGATAGGTGGAAAAGAAGATAAGCAGGTCGGACAAGTCCGGACAAGTCATGGGGAGAGTGCTGAGCTGGAAGTTTGAAACTAGGATGAGGTGGGGGAAGGGGAAATGAGGAAGTTGTTGAAGTCCACATTGATACCCTGGGGTTGAAGTGTTCTGAGGCGGAAGATGGGGCGTTCTTCCTCCAGGCGTCTGGTGGTGAGGGAGCGGTGGTGAAGGAGGCCCAGGACCTCCATGTCCGCGGCAGAGTGGGAGGGGGAGTTAAAATGATGGGCCACGAGGCGGTGTGGTTGATTGGTGCGGGTATCTCGGAGATGTTCCCTGAAGCGCTCTGCTTGGAGGCGCCCAGTCTCACAAATGTAGAGGAGACCACATCGCGAGCAACGGATACAATAAATGATATTAATGGATGTGCAGGTAAAACTTTGATGGATGTGGAAGGCTCCTTTCGGGCCTTGGATAGAGGTGAGGGAGGAGGTATCGGCACCGGTTTTACAGTTCCTGCGGTGGCAGGGGAAAGTGCCAGGAAGGGAGGGTGGATTGTAGGGGGGGGAGGGCGTGGACCTGACCAGGTAGTCACGGAGGGAACGGTCTTTGCAGAAGGCGGAAAGGGGTGGGGAGGGAAATATATCCCTGGTGGTGGGGTCTTTTTGGAGGTGGTGGAAATGTTGGCAAATGATTTGGTTCATGTGAAGGTTGGTAGAGTGGAAGGTAAGCATCAGGGGCGTTCTGTCCTTGTTACGGTTGGAGGGGTGTGGTCTGAGGGCGGAAGTGCGGGATGTGGACGAGATGCATTGGAGGGCAACTTTAACCACGTGGGAAGGGAAATAGCGGTCTCTAAAGAAGGAGGCTATCTGGTGTGTTCTATGGTGGAACTGGTCCTCCTGGGAGCAGATACGGTGGAGGTGGAGAAATTAGGAATACGGGATGGCATTTTTGCAAGAGATAGGGTGGGAAGAGGTGTAATCCAGTTAGCTGTGGGAGTCAGTGGGTTTATACAAAATGTCAGTGTCAAGTCGGTCATCATTAATGAAGATGGAGAGGTCCAGGAAGGGGAGGGAGGTGTCAGAGATGGTCCAGGTAAATTTAAAGTCAGGGTGGAATGTGTTGGTGAAGTTGATGAATTGTTCAACCTCCTTGTGGGAGCACGAGGTGGCGCCAATGCAGTCATCAATGTAGCAGAGGAAGAGGTGGGGAGTGGTGCCGGTGAAATTATGGAAGATCAACTGTCCTACGTAGCCAACAAAGAGACAGGCATAGCTGGGGCCCATATGTGTGCCCATGGCTACCCCTTTTACCTGTGGGTAATGCTAGTTCAAACTAATCTGGTGGGTGAAGCTTGAGAAGTCTGTGCAGTGCTGTCACATGAGGGAGCAAGAGATTATGCAGATGTCATACAGGCTATTTTGAGTGCTTATGAATTGGTACTAGAAGAATATAGGCAGTGGTTCAGAAATATAGAGACAGAACCAGGTCAGACTTATATTGAGTTTGAAAGAATTAAACACAGTCATTTTGATAGATGGGTGCAGGCCTTAAAAATGGATAAGACCTGTGAGGCTCGAAGGGAGATTATTCTGCTGGAGGAGTGTAAAGACTCACTTCCAGAGATGGTAAGAATTCATGTGAATGAACAGAAAGTTCAAGAAGTGAGAAGCATGGCAGAAATGGCAGGTGAGTATGCATTGGTGCATGAGATGAAATTTAGCTTCTGGGAAGATTTTCATCCTGTGAGTGATAAAAATTTGGAGAAAGGGGAGATTCTACACTACAAAACACAGAGAAAAGCACACTGGCAATAGGTTACCCCAGGTGAAAAAAACAAGTCCAAGGGGTTGAAAGGAAGGGAAAGGCCTCAGGTGTTCTTAAAATAACGTAGTGGAACACATAAAAATTACAGTGCCGATGGTTTAAGAAGGGCACTGTGTAAAGGTGTTTTCACTGCAGTAAGTTGGGACACGCGGTGCTGGGCATTGAAGGAAGACATTTTGGGAAAAGATGTTATAAAGGAGTTTAAGCCAGTGGTATTAGTGAACCTGGTAAAGGAGACCCTAAGTGGAGCCGAGGAGCTGCGGGCGAGTGCACAGCCTGGGCAGGGGGCTGCGTATGTAGGCAGTACCTGGTCTGTATAAAGAATTCGCCTCCGTAGATAAACCTTACTAAGGAAAAACGGGGTGTGGGGGGAGGACAAGTAGTTATAATTTTCCAAGATACGGGACCTGCTCAGTCTCTAATAGTTGAGAAGTGAGGGGCCGAAAAGGCACAACAGATCAAGCAGCATTGGAAGAGCAGGACAATCGACACATCAGGCATTAACCTATTGTCAGGAATGTGGCGGGGAGAACAGGGGGCTGAAAGATGAATCGGATCGTAGGAGCTGGGCTGGTGGGAGGGTCACTGGAAGGGCGATAGGAAGAAATAGGTGGGAGTGATTGTGATATGTCGGAGGGGAGGGTGGAGTGGATAGGTGGGAAGGAAGATGGACAGTTAGGACAGTTCCAGAGGGTAGTACTTAGTTGAATGGTTGGATCTGGGTTGAGGCTGGGGGAGGGGAGATTCAGAAATTGGTGAAGTCAACGTTGATCCTGTATAGTTTGAGGTATCCAGCTGTCCTACCATCGATCCATTTCACTCTCCTCTCCGACCTTTCACCATCAGACATCACTTGCATCTACTGATCACCTTCCAAGTTACCTCCCACCCAGCTCCACCCCCAGCCGCCTATTTAATTCTCAGCCCCTTCCCCCTCCCTTACCTCCCACTTTCCTGATGAAGGACGTATGCTTGAAACGTCAACTCTCCTGCCCCACGGATGCTGTCGGCCTGATGTGCTTTTCCAGCCCCACACTTTTCAACTCTGATCTCCAGCATCTGTAGGCCTCACTTTCCCTCCGCCTCTAATAGTAAGGGATGGAAGTATTTTCACTCTTTCTGGCATGTTACTCAACAGCGTGATAATTTGTGGAATGGGGACAGATATTAAGCATTCCCTGTGTAACATTAGGTTACAGTGCCAAATCAAGGCTGGGGAAGTAACAGTGAGAGTGAGTGACAGAGTGTCAGTTCCAGGAATACAGTTTGTTCTTGGGAATGATTTAGCAGGATCCAAGGTGGGAGAGGCTCCCCTTGTGGTGGAGAAGCCAAAGTAAGACCAGGGAACTGGGGAATTAAAAGAAAAATACCCAGGGATTTTTCCAGACTGTGTAGTAACAGGATCCCACTGTGATAAGTTCCAACAGGAAGGAAAACCGAAAGATAAAAGCCAAAGGAGTTGATGCACGGAAGACTCAGGCTAAAGCATCTCTAGTGGCTGGAATGCACAAGGACATGGTTATGTTTTTGTTGTACACGTCAGACATGCCAAATGGTAGGTAAGTCCCAGGCAGTATTAAACCCAGCACCTTTGTTGTCAAACCATGTATTCGAAGAACCTTTCACATGGGTTACTCGCTGTGGGCTACGCAGTGTGATTCAGTCAGACCAAGGGTCTCATTTTACCGCTCTGCTGTTTAAGGACGTCATGGATAGTTTCGGCATACAGCAGTTTGAATGAAGTGCATCCCATCCCGAATCACAGGGAGCCTTGGAAAGTTGGCATCAGATGCTGAAGACAATATTAGCAGCGTACTGTCAGAATTGTCCAAATGATTGGAATAAAGGCGTCTCATTATATTGTTTCCCATTAGAGATGCCCCAAATAAATCTACTCATTTTACTTCCTTTGAGTTGATATTCGTACATGAAGTGAGAGGTCCTTTGAAATGAATGAATTATAAATTGACAGGACCAAAGTCGGAGATCTCACACTTGGATTATGTATGCGAGGTGAGGGAGAGATTAGACCGAGTAGGTGAGTTGCCTAAACAGCAGCTGAAGAGGGCACTGTGTAGAGTGGAGCAGGTAACAGATAAAAACTCTGAAACTTTGACGATTTCCCGTGGGGATGACGTATTAGTATTACCACCAGTGGTAGGAAATCCCTTCAAGCCAGATTTAATGGCCCCTTTCAAATAAAAAAAAAATGTTGAGTCCAACAGTTAAACTATCTGGTAAAGCTACTGGATACGACAAAAAATTTTAGAGAATGTTGTGTGACTGAATAATGCTCCAGACACATTGAAGACTGAGGAACAGAGTTGTGGCCAGATGAACAAATTGTGCAGGTTATCTGTACGATGTAATGATCTTCAGCAAGTGATTGGAAGCTCACGTGTTACAGCTGGCAGAGCATGTTGGACGGTTACAAGAAGCAAACTTGGTAATAAACTTAAAGAAAACAGAATTTGCGAAGGCAGAGGTGATGTTCTTGGAACATTACATTGGACATGGAAGGTTGACCACCACGGAACACAAAGACGAAGGGCTTTGAGGAATTTCCACGACCATCCTCGACGAAAGAGGTGCTTCGACGTTTGGAACTGAATGGATTCTATCGGAAGTTTGTTGCAAACTTCAGCAGCGCATTGGCACCACTGATGGATTTATTAAAGAAAGGAAGAGAATTGTGGTGGACAGAACAATGCCAGGAGGTATTTGAGAATTAAAGGATTAATCAACCCGCACCAGTTTTAGCTGCACCAAATATTTTGAAAATCATAGAAAATTGTGTTAGATGCTCGGGATATAGGGCTCGGAGATATACTGATACAGAAAGATGATGATGGAATTGAATGGCCAATTGGCTTCTTGTCGATACTTGTCAATATCCACCAGAAAGAAATACAAAGTCTCCATTATTGAAAAAGAATGATTAAGTTTTGCACTGGAGTGACAATATTTTAATATTTATATGCCAAAAAAATGTCAGAGATGATTGTGGATAACGACAAACCTCTTGCATTTTTTTTGAATATTTAAAGGCCAGAATATGAGAGTATTTAATTGGAGTCTTATCTTACCGACTTTACACTTACAAACTGTACATGCTGTGGGTCCTAAAATGTGATAGCAGATGTGTTTTCGCAGATTGAAAGGAAAACATTTAGATAAGATTTGACTTATTGCAGTGTTATATATGTGTGCAGAATTAATATGGATGGTATAGCTGAGATTAATACTTTTGTAATCCATAATAATGGAATTAAGAATAATTAGAGGAAGGAAATGAAGCCATCTTTTCATTCTGCTGGTTCATGATTTTTTTCTGAAGGGGCGAGATGTTATGAACCCTAAAACATGTCCAGTCACTTCAAGACAGAACGGGTTTTGCTGAATAGAAAGTACAACCACAGATGCCAGCTAAATGTCAGGCTGTTCCATATGTCACCATTAGCTGGGAAATGGATACCTGAGTTTTGGTTGCTGTTTTGACAACAATTCAAATACAACCAAATAGTTTAAATAACGCTCAGGATACCAGAAGCCAACGGAATGTGAATATTATTGTTTGGAAACCTGGAAAGCAATCAAATTAGGAGAATTATTGTATCATGGGAAGTATATAAATTCAGCATTTTGAAACGAGAGGCAGAGCCACTGCGACCCAACAGCAGAGTAACTGCTGTGGAGCAGGAGTGCTAACTGGCCATCTCAAACACTTTCTATCAAAGATACATGTCCACGTAAAAACGATTTGCAGCAAAAAAAAACAAAACATGACCCAGGGACATCAGCAGCTGGAAGAGTGAACACAGCGGGGAAGATGGATTCTGTGTGGTCTTGAGATTGTAATGTTTAATATGTGGGTTGTTGGAACAGCATATTTTTAAAGAGTTGGGGTCAGATAGTAAGTAGCTAAGAAAAGAGAGGCTTGGATTTGTGAATAGCTGTTGTTTAGTGTTCACTATTAAAGTTAAGAAACTAACTTGTGACTTTTTGTGTAAATAGTGGAATGTAGGAGATCTGTGTCACTCATATTTTAACAGATTACGAGGTGAGGCGAGCTTTTCTGGGTGTTTGATTTTAATTAACAGAGGGCTTTGACTCCACCTTGTAAAGGTCCATCCACGCTCACCCCATTTCCCTGCAGTTGGCCCAGATCCTTCCAGTCCTTTCCTATCCACATATTTATCCAAATGCTTTTGAAATGTTGTTAATGTACCCCCCTCAACCACATCTGCTGGCAGCTCATCCACGTACCAGCCTCTGTGTAAAGAAGTGGCCCCTCAGGTTCCCTTTTTCCTTCCCCTCTAACCTTAAACTGATCCTGTCTCATCCTCGATTCTCTATACCTTGGAAAGAGACTGAGACCATTAACCCTATCCATACCCCTCGTGATTTTATACAGCTCCATAAGGACTCCCTCAGTCTCCTACACGCTAAAGAAAATGTCCTAGCTTGTCCAAACTCTCCCTATAACTCAGACCATTGGGTCCTGGCAACGTCCTTGTAAATTTCTTCTGTACTCTTTCTAATTTAATAACATCAACCACATCACAAGGTGACAAAACTGAACACAATACTCCAAGTGCGGCCTTACCAAAGTCCTGTGTAACTGCAACATAACTTCCCAACTTCTGTACTCAATGTCCTGCCTGATGAAGGTTAATGTCCCAATAGTCTTCTTCACTGCCCTGTTTACCTGTGACTCCACTCTTAGAGAACCGTTTGCACCTGAACACCAAGGTCTCTCTGCCCGCTGCACCCATTAAGGCCCTCCCTCTCACCATGAAATTCCTACCTTGATTTGAGTTTCCAAACTGCAAGACCCCACACTTCTATATTAAATTCCATTTGCCATTTCTCGGCCCACTTCCCCACCTGATTAAGGTCCTGCTGCAATTTCTGATAAACTTCCTCACTGATCATGCTCCCAATTACTTTAGTGTCATCTGCAAACTTACTAATCATACCTTGTACATTATCAAACAAATCATAGATAACAAACAGCAATGGACCCAGCCTCCGGTCTGACAAGTATCCCTCCACTAAACCCTCTGCTTCTTACCATCAAGCCAACTGTGTATCCAATTGGCCAGTTTCCCCAGCATTCCACGTAATGTAATCTTTCAGAGCAGCCTGCCATGTGGAACCTTATCAAAGGCCTTACTGAAGTCCATAGAGTCTACACCTACCGCTCTGTCCTTATCAAAATTCCTGGCCACTTCATCCATGAACTCTAACAAATTTGGGAAGCATGATCGCCCACTCACAAGTCTATGCTGACTGCTCTGAATCAAACCCTGTGTAAGTAATGGGTGCAGTTAATGGTATGCTGTCTTTCTTTGTAAGATAATTCGAGTACATATGTAAAACCACCTTCTTGCTGTTGTAGAGCCTTGATGAGAGAGCATTCTGGGACACTCTGTACAGATTTGATCACCTTTGTAATGAATGATCTCCTTACCACAGACACGGATGATGGTAACATGAGAATAGAATGAAGAAGCTGAGTGTTTAATCTGTCGAGCTGAGAGACGATGAAATGGTGATGCTGAAACACGAGGAGTGGCAGCGATCACTTATTTGCAAAAGAGACATTGACAGTGAGAGACATTCCATACTTTACCCAGGATTGATTGGTTTGGTTTATTGCCACGTGTACCTCAGTACAGGGAAACACTTTATTTATGAGCAGTGAAGGCAGGTCATAGTAAGCCTGGCTAGACAGATAATAGGGTGGAAATAGACTTGGACAGAGTAAGGCATTACAGGTTACACTGAACAGGACGTGCACTAGACAAGATCAACATGAACAAGATCGGCATTATTTGAACTTAGAGAATCCACGCATCAGTCTTACGTGACTTTCCTAATAGTTTATATGCCTGAATTAACTCTCCCCATGTTATTGTGCAGTCGGCGTGTGAACCCGTACTAAACGTCAGGTTACTCACAATACCCAACAGCAGCCACAATACCTTCCATCTGAAATAGGTAGCCATTCCCACCAGCTCCCACCCTACATAGAGAACGCCAGGCTGTCTTCTCGGAGATGGAAGGTGCCTTCTTGACACTTCACACAAGACGTATGGCTTCCCTCCTCACCACTAGAAATCCATGTTAAAGTCCCACGTGTGTATCATAAGCAACGGAGCCAGGTGGAACAACGTGGAGCAGTCTGTCTGTGCAGACTTTGCTCCATTTGGTCATCATGTTAGAGCATCAGTTAGGAGACAGTGAGGACTGCCAATGCTGGAAATCAGACTCGAGAGTCGATTGCTGGAAAAGCACAGCAGGTCAGGCAGCATCCGAGAAGCAGGAGAATTGATGTTTTGGGCGCAAGCCGTTCATCAGGAATCAGCATCATTTATCTCATCTGTCTCTGTGTAAGTGTGCTGAGGGGGAATGGCCTCCTCCTGTTCCTGTATAAGTGGCTCAAGGGGCTGAATGGCTTCCTCTTGTTCCTGTGTAATTGACTCAAGGGGCTGAATAGCCTCATCCCATTGCTGTGTCAGTGACTCAACGGACTGACTGATTTCTTCCTCATCCAATTGGACAGGGCCAAGGGCCTGATTGGGGTACCCCTGGTTCCTGTATGACAGCTCGATGTACTGACAAGTGTGATGATGCTGTAGCTTTAAGAGGTTATTTAGTTCTGGATTCTTTTAAGAGAGAGATTGAACGATCGTTACCAAGCTGGCTAGTTCAGACCACTTGAGTAAACAGCTAGGGAGGACTTGGGTTTATTTTAATGCAGCCTGAATGAGTGTGCCCAACTCTCACGTATTAGGAGTTTTGGTTTCTCAGTAACATCAGAAACTATTGGGGTCTCCACAGAGTTGGAAGTTTCAGTGGATGTCTCCTAGCTGCTACTCTCTCTGAATTTTCTCTTGATTCTGTTTTTAATTCCTGAATTGGAGAAATCTTTGTGACAATCTGTGTCTGAATAGTCCTTTTTGCCAGGAGCTATTATTATGTGATTTTCCTATATTGGAACAATTCATTAGTAATAGTTCCCAGATCTATTATTCTGTTAATTTGTCCAATAGAAATAAGTTGTTCTAAATTCCTCTTTCTTTGGTTTCATTTTATCTTCCGTGTTTAAATAAATGGTGTTTTGCTTCACACCAAGTAGTTTGACCAGTCACATTGCATCTGGAACAGACATTTTACATTTCTTTTAAAATATGAAAATATTAGAGTTTAGGCTACTGCCTTCAAATATTTTCCAGGCACTCTGGTGTGGTCCATCATATTAGAATCCCTTTCTTCCTGAGTAATAGACTGGAGGCACTGAATGGGCTGTCCTTGTTCTTCTCCAATAGTGTCAATGGGCTGAATGGCTTCATTATATCCCTGTGAAACCAGCGTGAGGTGCTGAATGAACTCTTGTTTTACTGTGGCAATGTGCAGTGCCAGGCAGTGCTGTTACATGAATGTTACAGACGCGTTAACAGAACAAGCCTGAGTGGTGTCTGGGTCTTGCTGCACATGGACAGAGACTGGTTCAGGAGCTGACGGGGGACAAAATGCTCTGAACATTGTGGAATCTTAAGTGACCATCCCCACATTCTGATCTTATGGTTGGGAGCGGAGATACATTGATGAAGCAGCTGAAGCTGTTTGTGAAGAGGAGATTACCCTGAGGATCTCGCACACAAGTGACCCAGGACTGAGATGATGAACATCTTCCTTTGTGCCATGATTGACTCCAAACACTGGAGAGTTTTCTTTGATTCCCATTACGTCCAGTTTTGTCAAGCTCCTTGATGTCAACAGAAGTTAACCACTGCCTTGATATCAGGGCCAGTCATTATTACCTGACCCCTTGTGTCAACCTCTTTTGTTCATATCAATAGGCCATGGTATAGGAGCAGAAAGGGTTTTTTTTCAAACAGGTGGCATTGAATGTCAGGATTTCTCTTCTCAAGAGTGTTCGGGGAGCTAAATGACTGAAAGTATTTGATGAGAAGGTAGATGGATATTGACCTGTCAGAGAGTTGTGGGCGATGAAGAATTGGATATGAAAGAGGATTTGAGACCAAGAGCAGATCAGCCACGATCTTAGTGAAGGGCAAGGCAGGTTTGAGGAGTGAATGACCTGCCCCTGTGTCTGATGTTCTCACATTCTGTTATTGGAGAGTTAGTGGGTGTTAATTTCATGGATGTTCTGTTATTGAATGTTGCCGTCAGGGAGCCCAGAGTATTTTGTGAGCCATCACTGGGTGAGGTATATGGGCTGTATTCACAGTGAATTTGGGTCTACAACATGACCAATAAATGGAGCACAAGTTTCAGAGAGGAGAAGCTCTGTAAAGAGAGATGAGGGTCCTCTTTCATACCTATCCTGGGTTTTACAATTACATTTCTCAAATCACCTCAAAGCATGTGGGACAGTCTTGAAGGGCCGAATGATCTCCTCTGTTTCTGTGAATCAGTTTATAGAAGTAAGTAGCCTCTAAATGCTCCTGCCTAACAGGTTTAATGCGCTGAATGGAACACAGGAACACGGGATTGAGGGACAGAAGTGAGTCATAAGATACATTGAACCTTCTCCACCAGGCTCTAAGATTGTGGCTGATCAGGTTGTGGTCTCACTTTCCGGTCTGTGTCCCATTATCCATGACTCAGTTCTCTGTCAAATATTTCAGTAACACAACTTTCAATGAATGTGAACATAGAGGCATGATAAACTTCCAGTGAAGAGGATTCTGATTTGAAAGATACTTGCAGAATTTTTCATCATCCCTCTTATAGAATCAGAGTCATGCAGAATAGAAACAGACCCGTTAGTCCAATCTGTTCACTCCGATCAGATATCAAATCTGATCCAGTCCCATTTACCAGCATTTGGCCGATATCCCTCCTCTTTCAGATACATTTTAAATCTGCGATTGTAACTGCCTTCACCACTTTCTCTAACAGCACTTTCTGTACACACACCACTCCCTGTGTGAAACATTTACCTTCAGGCCCCTTCTAAATCATTCGCCCTCTCCCCTCCAACCTATGCTCTCCTGTTCTGGGCTCCCCTACCCTGGGGAGCCGAACGTGGCTGTTCAGAATATCCATGCCCCTGATGATTTCATAAACCTCTATAATGTCACCCCTCAACCCCTGAAACACCAGGGAGAAACATTACAAACTAATCAACCTCTCCCTAAAGCTCAAACCTCCAGTCCTGGGACTTCCGTGTAAGTCATTTCTGCAGACAATCGAATTGTATGTAGTATTCTTAAAGTGGCCTCACCAACATCCTCTACAGATACAACATGCCACCATAACTCCTATACTCAATGCTCTGACTGATTAAGGCAAAAATTTGTAAAATGTGTTCTGTACCGCACTGTCTGCAGTTGAGTCCACTTTCAAAGAACAATGTACCTGCAGCCCTATGTCCATTTGTTTCACAACACTCACCAGGCCCTTACCATTAAGTGTATAATTTCTGCCCTGATTTGCCTTCCCAAATTCCGTAACCTCATATTTATCTAAATTAAACTTCATCTGTCAGTCCTTGCCCCTTTGTCCCATCTATTTGTGGTTTTATTGTACTCTGAGATAATCTACTACATCACCTTTCTGATGTCGTCTGTAAACTTACTAATTATTGCCCCAATATTCATATCTAAATCCTTTACATAAATGATGAAATATTGTGAACTCAGTCTTGATTCTTACAGCACACTGCTGCTCACAAGCCTCCAGTCTGAAAAATACCCCTCTTCCTTCAAGCCAATTGTGATTAGCTTCCTCTGTATCCCATGTGACTGAAACTTCCTAATCTGTCTGCCAATCAGAATGTTATGAACACTTTACTAAGGTCCATATGAACAATGTCGACCAAACTGCCTTCATCAATCACCTTGGTCACCTCTTCATAAAACTCAACGAAGTTAATGGCCCATGCTTTCCCATGCAGAAAGCCACGTTGTCTACCCCGATCAGCACTTACCTTCCCAAATGTATCTAAATCCTATCCCTCAGAATCCCCTCCAACAACTTACCCACCACTGACATCAGGCTCCCCGGTTTATAGTTCCCCCGGCTTTTTGGATCTCTGTTTCCTTTTCTAGTCCCACTCCTCCACTGCTCACAACTAATGTTAAATGTAACCAGGTCGGTGATATGGCCGATGATATCGGTCTCAGACTGGTTCAGGGTCAGTTTTAGGAACAAGTCAGGCTAGTTTCTTTAATCTGCTAAATCAACACGTTTAAGATGCAGAGCAATGTAACTCAAACTATGATGGAAAGAGGAATGGCAAAGCGTTTGGATATTGCAAATAAAGAATCAATATTTCCCATTCTAAAAACACTGACACACACACACACACACACACACACACACACACACACACACACACACACACACACACACACACACACACACACACACACACACACACACACACTTTCTGCAATTTGACGTTGAAACAACCTTGTCCAAATATTAGTGTAAGTAATGACAAAAGGAAAAATTGCGAGATTCACCAAAATGTTATTCTGCTTCTGAAGATATTGTACTCACACAGCTGCTAGCAATGGGATTTTATCCTGGGAGAGTTGGATTTGGCTGAATTCCCTTTGCATTAGGCTGGCAGGAGGTTCCAGGTTAGCACAGTGGCTCAGTAGTTCGCACTGTTCCAGCACAGCATCAGGGGCATGAGTTCAATTCCAGCCTCGGACGACTGTCTGCGTGCAGTTTGCTTCTTCTCCACTTGTCTGCGTGAGCTTCTGATGGGTGCTCCCGTTTCCTCCCACAGCCCAAAGCTGTATAATTCAAGTGGATTGGTCAAATAGTCCATAGTGTTCAGCGATTTCGACTTTAGGTGAGCTAGTCAGTGGTAAATGTAAGGGCATGGGAAGGTTACTCTTTGGAGGGTTAGTATGGACTTGTTGGGCCGAAGGGCTTGTTTCCACACTGTCTATAAAAATAAGAATGGTAACGATGACAGTAGAGTCTTGTTTTAGCTCGTACACGTTACTGTGATGGGGAATAATGAAGGAGAGAGAGTGCAATAGGCCGTTTCTTCTCGGGCAGATGACATTTTCTCCCTCTCTGAGTTGATCACACAATAATGCCATTCTCTCCCAAACTGGACCATGTGAGGTCTCCTTGTACATTGTTCAAACTATGTCTCCATCACATTCCCTGTTCCATGTCGGTGCATCATTGCTGCTGTCATACACAGAGCCATACCCTGAGCAGAAAATGATCTCGGTCGATTTGAAGATATTTTTATATGTCCCTGCGTCATGAAAACATAAAATGTTCAAGGTATTCAGAATACATAGAACATAGAACAGTCCGGCACAGAACAGGCCCTTCAGCCCACGATGTTGTGCCGACAATTGATCCTCATGTATGCACACTTAAATTTCTGTGACCATATGCATATCCAGCAGTCTCTTAAATATCCCCAATGACCTCGCTTCCACAACTTCTGCTGGCAACGCATTCCATTCTCTCACAACTCTCTGTGTAAAGAACCCGCCTCTGACATCCCTCTATACTTTCCTCCAACCAGCTTAAAACTTTGACCCCTCGTGTTAGCCATTTCTGCCCTGGGAAATAGTCTCTAGCTTTCGACTGTATCTATGCCTCTTATTATCTTGAATACCTCAATTAAGTCCCCTCTCCTCCTCCTTTTCCCCAATGAAAGAAGTCCGAGCTCAGTCACCCTCTCTTCATAAGATAAGTCCTCCATTCCAGGCAGCATCCTGGTAAACCTCCTCTGAACCCTCTTCAAAGCATTCACATCTTTCCTACACTAGGGTGACCAGAACTGGACACAGTATTGCAAGTGCGTTCGAACTAAAACTTTATAGAGCTGCAACAAGATCTCACGAATATTGAACTCAATCCCCCTGTTAATGAAAGCCAAAACACCATATGCTTTCTTAACAACCCTGTCCACTTGGGTGGCCATTTTAAGGGATCTATGTACCTGCACACCAAGATCTCTCTGTTCCTTCACACTGCCAAGAATCCTATCCTTAATCCAGTTCTCAGCTTTCAAATTCGATCTTCCAAAATGCACCACCTCGCATTTATCCAGGTTGAACTCCATCTGCATCCTGTCAATGTCCTGCTGCAGCCTACAACAGCCCTCTACACAGTCAACAACATCTCCAACATTCGTGTCATCTGCAAACTTGCTGACCCATCCTTCAATGTCCTCATCCAAGTCGTTAATAAAAATTACAAACAATAGAGGCCCAAGGACAGAGCCCTGTGGAACACCACTCACCACAGACTTCCAGGCAGAATATTGTCCTTCCAATACCACTCGCTGTCTTCTGCTGGCCAGCCAATTCTGTATCCAAACAGCTAACACAGATACCTGTGTTAAAATAAATGTTTTGTTTACATGATGCCTTTTACATGATGGAGTTGTACGAGCCTCCACCACTTCCTCTGGCAGCTCATTCCATACGCACACCACCCTCTGTGTGAAAAGGTGCCCCTTAGGCCTCTTCAAAATCTTTCATCTCTCACTTTCCACCAATGTCCTCTAGTTTTGGACGCCCCTAACCTGGGGAAAAACTTTGACTACAAACCCTATCCATGACCGTTCTGATTTTATAAACCTTTACTGCTGCGAAATGTGACTCCAATCAACACGAATGGCTGTAATTTCAATAATCTCGGGCCGAAATGCTGAAATTCAACACCGACACCTGTTCTTTCTCCATCAAGTCACAATTCTAAAACCAGTTTCATCAGTTTGTTCAGATATATTAGGAACACTTCTGTGGGATTTACACCTAGACCTTTGTGCCCGGAGGTAGGGACACTAGCACCACTCGGCAATACCCATAAACCTGTAACATTATTCTCCTGTGTGTTTGTTCATCAGCCTGTTATGACATGCTGTGACACACCTCTGCAACAGGCAGGACATGAATCCACACCTTCTGGTCCAGAGCTAGGAACACTACCAAACAATTTCAGGAATTGGAATCAAACCCAGAGCCATGGCTCAGAGGCAGGGACACTACCCACTACACTACTATACCCAGATTTTGGGTCACATTTTATGGGGCAGCGTTCAGCTCGGTGTGGATTTATTATAATCAGGTTACCATTACTGAACTACCCAAAACATTTTGTTTTGTTAAACAAGTGCAATTAACTATGACCATCTTTAATCGCTATTATTTGTAGTTTGCAATATTATGGAAAGGAATCCTGCAGACATACTCTGCCCAATGAAGGGTCTCAAATAGATATTTTTTTTAGATTAGATTACTTACAGTGTGGAAACAGGCCCTTCGGCCCAACAAGTCCACACCGACCCGCCGAAGCGCAACCCACCCATACCCCTATATTTACCCCTTACCTAACACTACGGGCAATTTAGCATGGCCAATTCACCTGACCCGCACATCTTTGTGACTGTGGGAGGAAACCGGAGCACCCGGAGGAAACCCACGCAGACACAGGGAGAACGTGCAAACTCCACACAGTCAGTCGCCTGAGGCGGGAATTGAACCCAAATCCCTGGCGCTGTGAGGCAGCAGTGCTAACCACTGTGCCACCGTGCCGTCCATTAATTGCTGAACACCAGACACGGAGAAAGACCATAATTTCTGGTTCCAAAACACCGATCAGTAGAACCCAACTCTCACGTGTGTCTGCCCTCTGACTAAAACCATGAAATGATACCAGGCCACTGATTACTGTCCAGCCTCTCCTCCCCACTGACTGTGTCTGCAATCCGTCCCTCCTCCTTCTAACCACACAAGGCAACCCAAGTTCAGGGTCTTTGTGAAAATCAAGGCTGGAGTGTGCAGGCCTCCTGGAGAGGGGTGGGCATTTTAAAATTAAACGGGGAAGGTGAGGAGGTGGTAATATCACTCACTGGCCGAGGCGTGGCAGATGGATTTTAGTTTGGATTAATGTGAGGTATTGGATTTGGTGAATCAGAGGGTGGCATTGCATCACTTTTAGCACCATCGAGACAGCCAGTCCTGCCCCACACAGAGACACACAGGTACACACACAGCAATTGTTAGGACACGGCATAGATCTCATCTGGTAATTTAAACTAAACATAAATAACTGCTCAGTTCGCCTCGTAAACTGTTAAAATATGAGTGACAGAGAACTCCAGAATTCCATTGTTTAAATAAAAACGACAATGTATTTTTTAAACACTGAAAGTGAACTGAAACAGACCCTCTATCTCTTAACTGCTTATAACCCGACTCCAGCTCTATAGCAATTTACTGTTTCTGGGCCTGCCATCCTCTCATATCACAGGTACTTGGAAGCTCTCAGTTCAGATCAGCATTCACTCTCTCTTAAATGTACAGTACATAATTTCAACTTCATCCCATTATACCCTGATGAATATCGATAAGTGGAACCTATCCGGATTGCTCTTGCTCTGTGGTTTGTCAATATTTCATTTACTCTGTCTCGTATATGTCAGGACTTTTGTTGCTCCATTGACAGTATTCGACTCTGTCCGTGGGAATATATCGGTATTTCACTTTCTCACACTCCTGTGTGTGGGACAGGATTTCAGTTGTTTCATGGGGACTGTGACACTATGACAATCTTAATGTTTGTAAATGATACCAAACCTGCAAGAATTGTAAAGTCTATGGAGGACAGTGTGGAACTCTAACAGGACAGTGACACGCTGGTAGACGGGGATCAATGCAGAGCAATGTGAGGTGATGCACTTTCGTATGAAAGTTAAAGAAAGACAGTTTAACATAGGCTGTGCCGTTATAAAGGGGCTGAAGGAACAGAGAGCGCTGCGTGTAAATGAGCAGGAGCCTTGTTCGGGGGTCGGTGCTATAACAGATATACCGTGAGAGTGAGGGAGCAGAGAGAATACAGTGACCCTTATCCTGGCAGAGCGGGGAAGGTTATTGATGCATGTCCTGTAGAGCTGGACACTTCTTTAGACCTCAGATACTGCACTGAGCTGGTTGGGGAGCTCAGAACATACTCGGTGGGTCTGGAGGTGTGGCTCCCTCTGGGAAGAGAATGGTCACTTTCTGTACTAGCCCATCCACCAGGACCTCCGTGTCCCTGTCGCCAAACGGTGGTGTAATTGCCCCTTATGATTAGATTAGATTACTTACAGTGTGGAAACAGGCCCTTCGGCTCAACAAGTCCACACCGACCCACCGAAGCGCAACCCACCCATACCCCTACATTTACCCCTAACCTAACACTACGGGCAATTTAGCATAGCCAATTCAGTCAGTCGCCTGAGTCGGGAAATGAACCCAGGTCTCAGGCGCTGTGAGGCAGCAGTGCTAACCACTGTGCCACCGTGCCGCCCACCATCTGCCATGCTCGGGGTAAACTGTGCAGGGCAGCTCCAAGCTGAGAAAGCTTAACCGTGTGCCCATTGGCCTTTCAAAGATAGCACCAGTGCCAGGGGTCATGGAATATCCAGGGGCACACGGGCGACTGTGAGTCTCTCCAGCCATGATGGATGGGAGAATCGGGAAGGTACTGAATGAGAGGGACACCATGGTGGGGGGTGGGGGAGGTGGGTGGGGGGGTAATCAATGAGTTGTGTTTGATAAGATAGTACCAGGAATCTAGCTTGGTCTCGGACAGATAATCTCTCTGTCACACTCAATGAAAGTGACACTGAGGCAAGTTATTGTTCGAATCAGCCCAGAGGGTCATAGATTCTGTTGAAACTACTCCCATTTACAATGCTGTAGAACAAATGTTCATCTAAAACTCTCCATCATTTGACCTCACACCAATCTCCCTTTTCCCCATCTTTCCTGGGAAGACTGGCTCATGTTACGGAATACTATAGAAGTGTCTACATTTCAGCATTCTGAAACCTGGGAACACATCCGTCCATGACACTGTCTCTCTGTTTCGCCCTCTCTGTCTATACCCCAAACCCCTCTCATGTGGTGATATTTAAACTGATTCACCTGCCATCTCTCTCTGGCAATGATATTCGCACCCAAAGCCCTCCCTTATCATGGCACAATGGGGATATGGAGCTGTAAATGAATGGGAGCTGCACATCCTGTCACTTCCAGCATGTGCTGCAAGTTTCCCCTCACTGGGCAGTGATCAAACACAGCGTTACTGAGCAATGTACTGGGGTGGTGTACACAGCCCAACATGTTGGGAGGGTAACTGCTCCTGGGTTACAGATCAATGCACTGGGGTGGTGTACACAGCCCTACATGCTGGGAGGGTAACTGCTCCTGGGTTTCAGGTCAATGCACTGGGGTGGTGTACACAGTCCTACATGCTGGGAGGGTAACTGCTCCTGGTTTACAGATCAATGCACTGGGGTGGGGTACACAGTCCTACATGCTGGGAGGGTAACTGCTCCTGGGTTACAGATCAATGCACAGGGGTGGGTTACACAGCCCTACATGCTGGGAGGGTAACTGCTCCTGGGTTACAGATCAATGCACTGGGGTGGGGTACGCAGTCCTACATGCTGGGAGGGTAACTGATCAGGCAGGAAAGAGGTGGTCGTGTGAGGGAGCCTTGGTTGACGAGGGAGGTTGAATGTCTAGTAAAGAGGAAGAAGGAGGCTTACATAAGGTTGAGGAAACAGGGTTCAGACAGAGCAGTGGAGGGATACAGGATAGCCAGAAGGCCTGAAGAAAGGGATTAGGAGAGCTAAGAGAGGGCATGAAAAATCCCTGGTGGATAGGATCAAGGATAACCCCAATGCATTTTATGCGTATGTGAGAAACATGAGAATGACGAGAACGAGGGTAGGTCCGATCAAGGACAGTAGTGGGAGACTGTGTATTGAGTCGGAAGAGATAGGAGAGGTCTTGAATGAGTACTTTTCTTCAGTATTTACGAACGGGAGGGACCATATTGTTGAAGAGGAGAGTGTGAAACGGACTGGTAAGCTAGAAGAGATACTTGTTAGGAAGGAAGATGTGTTGGACACTTTGAACAACTTGAGGATAGACAAGTCCCCCGGGCCTGACGGGATATAGCCTAGGATTATGTGGGAAGCAAGAGCGGAAATTGCAGTACCGTTGGCAATGAACTTTTCGTCTTCACTGTCAACGGGGGTGGTACCAGGGGACTGGAGAGTAGCGAATGTTGTGCCCCTGTTCAATAAAGGGAATAGGGATAACCCCGGGACTTACAGGCCAGTTAGTCTTACTTCTGTGGTAGGCAAAGTAATGGAAAGGGTGCTGACGGATAGGATTTATGAGTGTCTGGAAAGACACTGCTTGATTAGGGACAGCCAGCACGGATTTGTGAAGGGTAGGTCTTGCCTTACAAGTCTTATTGAATTCTTTGAGGAGGTGACCAAGCATGTGGATGAGGGTAGAGCAGTGGGTGTAGTGTACGTAGATTTTAGTAAGGCATTTGATAAGGTTCCGCATGGTAGGCTTATGCGGAAAGTCAGGAGGCATGGGATAGAGGGAAATTTGGCCAATTGGATAGAAAACTGGCTAACCGGTCGAAGTCAGAGAGTGGTGGTAGATGGTAAATATTCAGCCTGGAGCCCAGTTACAAGTGGAGTTCCGCAGGGATCAGTTCTGAGTCCTCTGCTGTTTGTAATTTTTATTAATAACTTGGATGAGGGATTCGAAGGGTGGGTCAGTAAATTTGCAGACGATACGAAGATTGGTGGAGTTGTGGACAGTGAGAAGGGCTGTTGTCGGCTGCAAAGGGAAATAGATATGATGCAGAGCCGGGCTGAGGAGTGGCAGATGGAGTTCAACCCTGCCAAGTGAGAGGTTGTACATTTTGGAAGAACAAATAAGAATGCGGAATACAGGGTTAACGGTAGGCTTCTTAGTCAGGTGGAGGAAAAGAGGGATCTTGGGGTCTATGTACATAGATCTTTGAAAGTTGCCACTCAGGTGGATAGAGCTTGTAAGAAGGCCTATGGTGTATTAGCGTTCGTTAGCAGAGGGATTGAATTCAAGAGTCGTGAAGTGATGTTGCAGCTGTACAGGACTTTGGTTAGGCCACATTTGGAGTATTGTGTGCAGTTCTGGTCGCCTCACTTTAGGAAAGATGTGGAAGCTTTGGAGAGGGTGCAGAGAAGATTTACCAGGATGTTGCCTGGAATGGAGAATAGGTCGTACGAGGATAGGTTGAGAGTTCTCGGCCTTTTCTCGTTGGAACGGCGAAGGATGAGGGGTGACTTGATAGAGGTTTATAAGATGATCAGAGGAATAGATAGAGTAGACAGTCAGAAACTTTTCCCCCGGGTACAACAGAGTGTTACAAGGGACATAAATTTAAGGTGAAGGGTGGAAGGTATAGGGGGGATGTCAGGGGTGGGTTCTTTACACAGAGAGTGGTGGGGGCATGAAATGCGCTGCCCGTGGGAGTGGTAGAGTCAGAATCATTGGTGACGTTTAAGTGGCAATTGGATAGGTACATGGATGGGTGCTTAATCTAGAATAGATATTTGGCACAACATCGTGGGCTGAAGGGCCTGTTCTGTGCTGTATTGTTCTATGTTCTATGATTCTGGGTTAGAGATCAATGCACTGGGGTGGTGTACACAGTCCTACATGCCGGGAGGGTAACTGCTCTTGGGTTACTGATCAATGCACTTGGGTATTGTACACAGCACTACATGCTGGGAGGGTAACTGCTACTGAGTTACAGATCAATGCAGTGGGGTGATGTACACAGTCCTACATTCTGGGAGGGTAACTGCTCCTGGGTTACAGATAAATGTACTGGGGTGGTGTACACAGTCCTACATTCTGGGAGGGTAACTGCTCCTGGGTTACAGATCAATGCACTGGGGTGGTGTACCCAGCCCTATATGCTGGGAGGATAACTGCTCCTGTGTTACAGATCAATGCACTGGGGTGGGTACACAGTCCTACATGCTGGGACGGTAACTGCTCCTGGGTTACAGCTCAATGCACTGGGGTGGGGTACACAGCCCTACATGCTGGGAGGGTAACTGCTCCTGGGTTACAGATCAATGCATTGGGTTGGGGTACACAGTCCTACATGCCGGGAGAGTAACTGCTCCTGGGTTACAGATCAATGCACTGGGGTGGGGTACACCGTCCTACATGCTGGGAGGGTAACTACTCCTGGTTTATTGATCAATGCACTGGGGTGGTTTACACAGTCCTACATGCTGGGAGGGTAACTGCTCCTGGGTTACAGATCAATGCACTTGGGTGGTGTACACAGCCCTACATGCTGGGAGCGTATATGCTCCTGGGTTACAGATCAATGCACTGGGGTGGTGTACACAGTTCTACATGCCGGGAGGGTAACTGCTCCTGGGTTACGGAGCAATGCACTGGGGTGGTGTACACAGTTCTACATGCTGGGAGGGTAACTGCTCCTGAGTTACAGATCAATGCACTTGGGTGGGGTACACAGTCCTACATGCTGGGAGGGTAACTGCTCCTGGGTTACAGATCAATGCATTGGGGTGGTGTACGCAGTTCTCCATGCTGGGAGGGTAACTACTCCTGGTTTATTGATCAATGCACTGGGGTGGTTTACACAGTCCTACATGCTGGGAGGGTAACTGCTCCTGGGTTACAGATCAATGCACTTGGGTGGTGTACACAGCCCTACATGCTGGGAGCGTATATGCTCCTGGGTTACAGATCAATGCACTGGGGTGGTGTACATAGTCCTACATGCTGGGAGGGTAACTGCTGCTGTGTTGCAGATCAATGCACTGGGGTGGGGTACCCAGTCCTACATGCTGGGGGGGTAACTGCTCCTGGGTTACAGATCAATGCATTGGGGTGGTGTACATAGTCCCACATTCTGGGAGGGTAACTGCTCCTGGGTTACAGATGAATGCACTGGGGTGGTGTACACAGTCCTACATTCTGATAGGGTAACTGCTCCTGGGTTACAGATCAATAACTGGGGTGTTGTACACAGTCCTACATGCTTGGACGGTAACTGCTCCTGGTTATAGATCAATGCACTGGTGAGGGGTACCCAGCCCTACATGCTGGGAGGGTAACTGCTCCTGGGTTACAGATCAATGCATTGGGCTGGGGTACACAGTCCTAAATGCCGGGAGAGTAACTGCTCCTGGGTTACAGATCCATGCACTGGGGTCGTGTACACAGTCCTACATGCTGGGAGGGTAACTGCTCCTGGGTTACAGATCACTGTAGTGGGGTGGGGTACACAGTCCTTAATGCTGGGAGGGTAACTGCTCCTGGGTGACAGATTAATTCACGGGTGATCACTGCACAAGTCTCTGTGCTGGTCAGACTGTCTGGTTGAGGTTTATAGATAATGCAATGATGTGGTTAGTGCAGCTCCCCGTGCTGGATGAATCTGTAGCCTGTGCACAGTATATCATGTTGGTGAGGTGGATGTGGGGAAAGGTGATGGACAGGTCAAGGGGTTACCTGACATTCTATAACCGCCATTCCCCGGAACGTTCTGTCCCTGACATTCTATAACTGACGTACTCCGGAATGTTCTGTCGCCGACATTCTATAACTGACATTCCCCGGAACGTTCTGTCCCCGACATTCTATAACTGACATTCCTCGGAACGTTCTGTCCCCGACATTCTATAACTGACATTCTCCGGAACGTTCTGTCCCTGACATTCTATAACTGACATTCCCCGGAACGTTCTGTCCCTGACATTCTATAACTGATGTTCTCCGGAACGTTCTATTCCTGACATTCTATAACTGACGTTCTCCGGAACGTTCTGTCGCCGACATTCTATAACTGACATTCCCCGGAACATTCTGTCGCCGACATTCTATAACCGCCATTCCCCGGAACGTTCTGTCCTTGACATTCTATAAACGCTAATCCCCGGAACGTTCTGTCCCCGACATTCTATAACTGCCATTCCCCGGAACGTTCTGTCCCTGACGTTGTTTGCTTGTGAACGGCCGGACGTCAGTGAATTGAACAAACGATAAGATCCCGAGGGAAGAGATCCCGTTCCAGGGAGAAGGAGACACTGTTCCGAAGGCCCCTCAGGCAGTTAAAGGGGTGAATACGTTTTCCCTGCGTTTACATTTCTCCACGACACAGGATCGACCACAATTTAGACCAAAATACAGAAATTCCCAAACTCCATTTGTCTTCAGGAAACTGGGAGAGAATCCTTCAGGACAGCAACGTTTCCACCCACCGTATTAGGAACTGGGAAGGAGTGACCTGTGTCTGCTCTCGAGTGATCGAGTGTGTGGGAATGTTCTAGAAACCATCTGTCCTTATGGATGTGTCTCGGTGTGTTTGGGGAGGGAGGGTTTGTGGTTTATGTCACATCTCTGTCAGTAATTCCGACCTTCCCATTTGTTATTCCAGCTCCAATTATTTTAATAAATCCCTGAATCTAGGGACACATTTGAAAATCTCACTGGGTCCCGGATCAAACGGGTCCCTTTGCCTCCAGGCTGATGGATAATGGTTTTGTTTTCCTTCCTCACAGTTAACGTAGTGACCATCTACGTCCTGCTTTATAAAGATTGTGGATTGTCTCCATGTGTCAGACGTTACCTGGTGGCCATGGCAGCGGCGGATCTCCTGGTCATTATCCTCGATCTGATCCTGAGACACATTCCCATTGTTTATCGGGAACAGTTTTATTTCCTGTGGTACTCCGTCCCCGTGTGTAATATCCACGCCGTCCTGCTTTATGCAGCCACTGACTGCTCTGTCTGGTTCACCGTCACTTTCACCTTTGATCGGTTTGTGGCCATTTGTTGCCAGAAGCTGAAAAGTAAATATTGCAGTGAGAAAACGGCGGCTGTGGTTCTGGGAGCAGTGACTGTGCTGAGCTGTTTAAAGAACATTTTCTGGTATTTTATGCTCAAGGCTCGGTATGGGCTGACGAACTTCCCCAGGTTTTGTGATGTAACACAAGCTGTTCAATTCTCCAGTGTCTGGGTCACAATCGAGTTCCTCCACCACATTCTAACCCCGGGTGTCCCATTTCTCCTGATTCTGGTGCTCAATGTTCTCACCATCAGACACATTTTAGTGACCAGCAGAGCCCGCAGGAGACTCCACGCTCACACCAATGGGGACCCTCAGTCTGACACTGAAATGAGAAACCGAAAAAAATCCATCATTTTACTGTTTGTGATCTCGGCTAATTTCATCCTGTTATGGTCAACGTTAATGCTGTATTCCATATGGGCCCGGATGAATTTGCTTGGGTATGACTCTGTGTATCTCCATCACTTTGTGAAGGAATTGGGTTTCATGCTGCAGCTCCTCAGTTGCTGCACAAACACTGCGATTTATGCCGTGACCCAGACTAAGTTCAGGCAGCAGCTGAAGAATGTGCTGAAATATCCCTTCACCCAAATCCATCCATCAATAAAACTCCCTCATTAATCACACCATCCGGATTTTCTCATTTCAGTTCAGTGTTTCAGCGATGGAGCAGCCTGTCGCTATGGTAACAGACTGAGGTAGCGCTGGTTTGTCCATCTTTATCCCACAGTGGGGTTACAGGGAAACATTTCAATGTTTCTCACAACTCAGGAGCCAGTGAGAAAAGGCACCATCCCACTGATTTTATCCATCACTTCCATTTGTAACCAATAAAAATGTAGATTAAAGCGTGCCAAGCAGCAGAGTGACCGATGTTGTTGTGTGTCTTTGGTGTTGGAGAAGCTGAGCTGGAGAGAGACAGACTCAGCCCCGAGTCCTGATCCTCAGGGAAGGGGAGGGCACCACGCCCTGAACTCAGGAGCTGGGGTTAACTCCCTCTGTTCCCCCCGACTCCAACCTGGCCTCCCCATTACCTCTCCCCTACACTTTCTCCTCAATTCTCTCCCTCTCTTTCTCTCTCTCTCTCTTTCAGCACACACTGTCTTTCTCAACCCTCTCCTCATCCCCTCTCTCTCACACCCCACCCCCCCCCCCGCCAACCCCGGTTTCTCCACCTGCCTCCACTTTCCCTCTCCCCTATCTCTCTCATTCCGTCGCAGTCTCCCTCCCACAATTCCATCTCTACCCCATTTTCCCCACCTGCCACATCTCACCCCCACCCCCCACATGCAGCCACACCCCCAAACATCCCCAGTCTCTGGGTCAGAGGGAGAGGGAAGGACCAGGGAGACAGAGTATGTCAGAGAGAGAGAGGGAGGGAGGGACAGGAGGGAGAGCGATTCAGTCAGAGAGAAAAGGAGGAAGGTGGGGAGAGAGAGAGACTGATTGAGGGGGTTCAAGAGTGAGAGATGGGGGAGGGAAAGTGAAGGAGCGGGGGAGAGAGAGGGGGCAAGGGAGAGATAGGGTGAGGTAGGGGAGGTCGAGAGATGGGATGGAGGGAGGGGAGGGAATGTCAAGAGGGAGGGAAAGGGCGAAAGAGGAGATGGGAGAGAGAAGGAGCGCGAGAGAGGGGGAGGAAAAGGGAGAGGGAGAGGGCGAGAGAGGGAGGGAGGTAGGGGCGGGAGAGAGATGGGGAGAGGTTGAGAGAGGGGAGGATGAGATAGGGAAGTGAGGGAGGGGAGGGCAAGAGAGAAGACCACGAGAGGGAGGGAGAGTGGGAGAGGGTAGGGGAGAGGGGGGAGGGCGAGAGACTGGAGTGCGA